>NC_056731.1:11938077-12043077 GCF_019279795.1 Protopterus annectens
TGACCGACAGATAGGTTACAGCGGACTAAATGGCAGCAATGTGGATCCTCGAACATCTACATTTATGGTAGGTACAAAACTGTACTTTATGTCTTACCATAATGTTCCATCTGTGTTGTAGATCTTTACTCATTCATTACTTCCCACCATCTTCCCCCTGCCTGGACTCCTGGTGGACTTTAGGAACTCTTGCTTAGGGTATTTGCTCAGACAGATCCTCCTACTTTTTCTATTACTACCTCTATTATACAGGGGCGGGCAAACTCGATCTGGAGTAACTATGAGATGGGCATTATGGGTAGGTCTTAGTTGAGAGTTTTTGGCTGGCTCAAGCTTGGAAACGGCCGTGTCGGTTCTGAGGACGGAACCGTAGTCCTAATAGTAATGAATGAATAAAGATCTACAACACAGATGAATGTTATGGAAAGACATAACTTCTTTTTCTGGTCTCCTTATTTAACCCAGCTGGCTTCCAGAACTTGCCTCACTGTGAGGAAATTCATCCAAGCCTTTGGGTACATGGCATCTTGCATCCTTCTAATTCCTCTAGCCAGGCTTCACATGAGAAAACTTCAGTGGTACCTAAAGAACCTTTGGTGTCAGCGCACTCAGCCTCTAGAGACCTCTCTCCCTCTGATCACCTGTATATAGGCCAAGTTTCTCTGGTGGGCAATGGCCTGTGCTCACAACATGGGTCTTTACTTCATCCTTCGCCCAACCGGGCAGACCATTACCACAGATGCCTCTGACACAGCTTGGGGAGCTCACCTACAAGGCAGGTGCACCCAAGGTCTTTAGGATGCACAGCACCTTCCCTTACACATCAACCTGAAGGAAATGATAGCAGTACAAAAGGCTTTGACTTCCTTCAAATCCCATCTCAAGCCCATGGTTCACCTTATCAAAACAGACACCACCACAGTAATGCGGTACATCAACAAACAGGGTGGGACCCAATCTTACCCTTTGTGCAGGCTAGCCATGAACAACTGGCTAACAGCCTCTTCCACGGGACTACACCTGATTTCCCAGTACCTAACAGGGATCAACAACACCCTGGCGGACCACTTAAGCAGAAAGTTACCTGACCCCCACAAATGGCAGCTCCACAGAAAAATCTTTTTATAGATCACTCAGGAGTGGGGGACTCTGGAGGTGGATCTCTCTGCTTCACACCTGAACTATCAGCTGAAAAATTTCTGTACTAGGGAGTATCACCACCTAGCGTGGAAGGTGGATGCATTGATCTTTCCCCTGGAACACCCTCTTTGTGTACACATTTCTTCCTCTGCCTCTTATTCCAAAGGTACTGATCAAAATAAGGGAGGAGAGACCAAAAGCCTTCCTCATTGCTCCAGATTGGCCCAGACAACAGTGGTGTACCCCCTTACTGTGTAGCCTGATCTTACAGCCTCCCAGGCAGCTTCCCCTGATCTCAGACCTTTTAACTCAGGTGGGGGGAAATGAAGCACCCAGACTTGCAGACTCACCATCAAACTATCACCATGACTAAAATTCTAAAGGCAAACAAGGAGCCCCTGTTAAGCAAACAGGTCCTAGACATTATCACAGAGGCCAGAAGGCCCAGCACCAGAAAATGTTATGCCGGAAAATGGAAAAGATTTTGCTCCTGGAGCCAGTCCAGAGGGGGCAATATGTCACAACTTTCCATCCCTCTTATCCTGGACTACCTAGCGGAGCTACTTAATAGTGGCCTCTCCTTTTCCTCTATTAAAATTCACGCCTTGGCCATCTCAGCTCATTTTGATACAGAACAGCCCCTGTTCTTCCATTCTTTGATTAAACAATTCCTCCGAGGGGCTTCTAATATCAGACCTCCCAGACGGCCACTCACTCCAGCCTGGGACCTGAATTATGTTTTTGAAAAACTTACTTTACCACTTCAGCAGAACGAAGACTCCTTTCCTGGAAGACTGCTTTTCTCCTAGCTATCACCTCAGCCAGGAGAGTTTCAGAACTTCAGGCACTGATAGCCATTGAGCCCTTCATTATCTTCCATGCAGACAGGGTCTCCCTGAGGACTAATCTCTCCTTTATGCCCAAGATGGTATCTAATGTAACTCTCAGTCAGGCCATACACCTACCCATCTTCTTTCCTAACCTGCAAAACAAGGGAGATGGAATTTTGCACTCACTAGATGTGCACAGACAGCTCAGATACTATCTGGACCATACCAAACCCATCAGGAAAACGGACCAACTACTAGTCAGCTTTGCCCCAGGAATAGAGGGGAAGCCCATTTCCAAATGGATATCACACTGTATCCATTTCTGCTACAGATTGGATTGGAAACCCCCCCCCCCCCCAAGTCTATTAGAACACATTCCACTAGGGCAGCCTCCACTTCCACAGCATTTCTCAGAGGGGTTCCCACCAGGGACAGGACCTCCTGGAAGCTGCCACCTGGACTTCTGTCCATACCTTTACCAAGCATTACCACCTACCTCTGTTTTCTAAGGCTAGAGAAGGGTTTTCCTCTGCAGTTCTGCAGGGCATGCTGACCCATTCCTAGGTATTTTACTAAGCCTACCACCCCTATCCTCAGCTTTGGGAATCCTCCCACAGGTGATGACTGCAACAGTGAAACATGAACATAGTACAGTTGTGTACACTTACCATAAATGTAGATGTTCAAGTGTATTCAGTGTTGTAGTCCTGGTTTCCCACCCTCATTCCCCCATTTATCTTCTTTTTTTAGGGAAACATAAGTTTCAAAAGGTGGCTTTTAGCCACCAGGACCACTTTACCATATTTACTTGGGCCTCTGACGGGTTTGGGCAAGAAAAACTGATGTAATGGCATCGGCTGCTCTCCTTTATAGCACTGACAACCCTGATGTCAGGCAACATGCGACAGCAGCCGACGCAGAAAAACATTGACTCTTGTATTCAGGCCGGCCGTGTGTACTACAGCAGGGATAACACACAGGTGATGACTGCAACACACTTGAATATCTATATTTATGGTAAGCGTACACAACTGTACTTTCCTTGTTTGACTCCAGTTCTTTTTTTTTTTTTTATTGTAAACCTTTTTCAGTTATCTTAAGGTATCATCCATGGTCTTCTGTGGGTAACAAACTTGATCAGTGGTATGTTAGGCTGGCAGGGCATTATGGGTAAAAGGAAGGAGCTCCAGAGTTTGGATCCAAGGATCTGGAAGAAGCAGCAGAGCCTGATCAGTTGAGGAAAATGAAAATCGACATCACAGATGTGTTCTGGTTCCCTCCCCGGCACCCTCAACGATCACCTTCCCACTATTGTACTAAGACAACAAATGAACCCAGTAAAATCCAGCATCCTCCAACAAATTTGTTATACAAAGAATTTCAAAACCCAAGACTTCATATCTGCACTAAATCAATGCAGTTGGAGTCCACATTAATTTATCTTCCTGTGTAGTGCTGTAGACTACTTCAACACATTCCTTAACGTTCTAAAATCACCTTGCCCCTATCAGAACGAAATCCAACGATGTCCCTTGGCTTGCCAAAGATACCAGACTACTACTAAAACAAAGGGATAAAGCATGGGACTCATGGCATCACAATAAAACACAAACTAATAGACGTGTATCTGGAACAAAGCCAAAAAACAAATTAGGACAGACAAAAGGAAAAACTATACAGACATCCAATCTAAACACAAAACTAACCCACAAAAGATGTTCATCGTGTTTCACTGTTGCAGTCATTACAATTGGGTTATCCTGCTGGAAGGCTACCCGCAGTCGGCCTGAATTCCAAAGTCTAGGTCCGGCGTCGGTTGTTGTCACCTCCTCCCTGATGTCAGTGCGCCAGGGGTATAAAAGATGCAGCTGATGCCATTTTCTTTAGTCTTTCTTGCCACGCGGTGCCCAAAGCAAAACCAGTTCGCAAGTGCCGGTCGGCCGACTCCTGAGATTTTCATGTTCGAATTTCAGATCCGAAGTCTTCATTAAAAGGTAAGTACCTCGTTGGGGAAACTTTTTTCTTGCTCCAGACCGATGTCAGAAAAAGTTAATAATTGTATTTCTTGTGGGAAGCAAATACCTCATAAGGACTTCCATTCCTACTGTATTCCTTGCCTAGGTCCTGATCACGATGTTGCTAATTGTCGGTTTTGTGCTAGATTTAACAAACGCACTATTAAGCGTCGGTACGATTTTGCATTTCACTATTTTGGTAGAAGATTTAATTACATGATGTCGTCGGATAGCCATCCGACTATCGCAGTTCAAAAGAAACGCAAAGAAAAGGAATAGGACAGGCATCCGAGGTCCAAAACTGATGAAGAGGCTTCTTCTAAGCCAGTCGCCGGTTCTCAGTGAGGCGCTTTCGCAGCCCCTGACTCCCGCTACTTTGCTTCCGACTCCCACGTGGAGCTGACTAGGCCGCTGGAAACTCAAGGTATTGGAACCTCGGAAACTATTCCCTCAAATGAGTCTGGAGCAGCTGAGCAGCCATTGACTTCTGAGGGTGTTTTCAGGCCTACACAGTTGCATGTTAAAACGACTTCAGCTTCAAAGGCAAGGACAAAAGCACCTCTAAAGACAAAGAAACCAGTACAACAGCCCCAAGGACAGGCCTCCATGCTTACAAAACAGATGCTCAAAATGGCTGAAGACCTAATTACTTTGATCAGGGGTTCCCATCCCCCTACTATGAGGCCTAGGCAAGAGACAGAATATGAATCTTCAAATCAGGTTTCCATTTCTTCTGATTCCTCTTCTGATCAGGAATACTCTCTTCCTCCCTATGAGGATTCTGATGCTGAAGAATCTATCCCTTCAGCCTCTCCTCCTGAGGATTATTCTTTTGGGGAAACTCTGTATACCATGAGGGAGCATTTCCACTGGGAGAGCCAAGATTATTCAGAATCTAAGAAAAGGCTCAGAGACTTCCTTTTACTACCTCAGCACAGGCCCCTCGCTATTCCACCTGTGTTAGACATTGTAGTGTATTTTCAGAGACCAGTCTGACTCCTGACTCTTTACCTCCAGCTCCTGTTAAGCCAGACAGATACTACAGGGTTCCTGATTCACTTAAATTTCTTTTTAAGAACCCTGCTGCTGACCCAGAAACTCTCTCTCAGGGTCCCAAAGGGATCAAGGTTTCCACTGCAAAAAACCCTACCCCCTCTGACAGAGATTGTAGGGCACTGGACAGATGGGGAAAAAAGTTTACACTTCTGCTACCTTGGCTATAAGGGCTTTAAATTGTCAGTTTCATATGCTTAAATATCAGCAATATATTATGTCACTGCTTAAACAGAAAATGTTGATAAATTCGGAATGTGCAGAAAACAAAGAAATGCATGATTTATTGCATACAGCTGAACAAGTGGGAAAACATACTTTGCAATGTGGTTTTGATTCTCTGGAGGCCTCCTGCAGGGCCACTGTTACAGGTTCTGTCATTAGGAGGCATGCTTGGTTAAAGGAACAGAATCTGCCTGATCATGTTAAAGCAAAATTATTAGATGCTCCATTACAGCACGATACCTTGTTTGGTGTTAAAGCAGAAGAGGTGTTGAAGAAAATGGAGGACAAAGCTAAATCTATGCATACAGTCAAGGATTTCTTACAGGTACAGCCTCCAAGATTTAGCAGACACTGGCCTACAAAGAACTGGTCCTTTCCAGTGTCAGACAGACCACCAAGAGGCAGATACAGACGCCCTAGAGGCAGATCCCAGCCCCAAGGCTAATACAGGTCTAAACAATGGGGTACGTCTACCTCCAAAAGCACAGAAGACAAATCACAGCCATACAGGAAACAGTCCCAATGACTTCCTCTTGCCTGCGCCAAGCACTTATCTTCTGGCAGCACCTTTAGGGGGAAAACTAGCACTTTTTTCTCAAAATTGGCACGTAATAACCCAGGACAAATGGGTCTTGGATATAGTGTCATAAGGCTACAGGTTTCACTTTCACACCCTGCCAAGGGCAAATGGTTTGCCCGACCTGCCAAAAAATCAATGGGCAGAGGCACAAAAGCAAGTGTCATCCCTCATGGACATGAGGGCCATTCAGCAAGTACCACAGTAAGATCAGGGACAAGGATTTTACTCAAGACTGTTATTGGTGCCCAGAAAGGACAAAGCCTGGAGACCAGTACTGGACCTGTCTATTCTAAACACATATCTGGATATTCCAAGATTCAAAATGTTGACTCTGCAGCAGCTTCTGCCCATGCTGGGCAAGAAGGCTTGGCTTGTGACTTTAGACCTAAAAGAGGCATACCTGCATGTCCCAATCAGACAATCATGCAGAAGATACCGCAGATTCATAGCTGGCTCAATGCACTACCAATTTTCTGCACTGCCCTTTGGCTTATCTACTGCACCCAGGGTCTTCACAAAATGCCTGGCTCCAGTAATTGCATTTTGCAGACAGAGGAATACAAATATATCCTTACTTGGACGACTGCCTTATTCAAGCAGAGAACAAGGACATTCTACTACAGCATCTGGCGTTTGTAAAAAGATTACTAACATGCCTAGGGTACACAGTAAACGAAAAGAAATCAAAACTAGTACCCTCTCAAGAGATAATATTCCTGGGTGCAAGCTTAAATACAACTGCCCAGATGGCTTATCTCACGCCAGACAAACAAAGGCAACTGACTACTTATTTCAAAATGTTGGCAACAAAGACCCAGTTATCTGCAAGAAAAATTCTGCAGGCTTTGGGCTTCATGGCATCCTGCTAATTCCATATGCAAGACTACATATGAGGAAACGTCATTGGTATCTAAAAAGTGTTTGGACTCAACATTACCACAGCCTGGAAACAATAATTACTCTCATTCCCTGCCTGCAACAGGAGTTTCGATGGTGGGCAAAGGCCTGTCACCACAACAAGGGACAGCAATTTGCTTTACCCACAGCCAGGCAGATATTAACAGATGCATCAGATTATGCCTGGGGGGCCCACATGGCAGGAAGATGTATTCAGGGCACATGGTCCACAAGCCAAATGCATCTACATATCAACCAGAAAGAGATGCTAGCTGTTCAGAATGCCCGGACAGCCTTCAAAGATCTACTTCATCTGGGATAGCTACTGATAAAGACGGACAATACTACAGTCATGTGGTACATAAACAAGCAGGGAGGCACTCGTTCCTACCCCCTATGCAGACTAGCGATGACTTTGTGGGACACAGCATTGACTTACCAAGTACATCTGCAGGCACAATTCCTGCCAGAAATATAAATACTCTGGCAGACGAACTAAGCAGAAACCTCATGGATACCCACAAGTGGAAATTGGATCCGCAAGTCTTCAGCATGATAACAAGGAATTGGGGATGCCTGGACATAGATCTATTTGTCTCCCCTCACAACTGCCAACTATAGAGATTCTGCACAAGGACTTATCACAAGCAAGCATGGAAAGTGGATGCTCTATCTTTCAGCTGGAAAAACTTTTATGCCTCTCCTCCCCAATGTACTCCTAAAAGTCGGACAAGAGAAGCCAAAAATGATACTGATTGCCCCAGACTGGCCCCGCCAGCACTGGTACCCAAATCCTAAGGAACTTGTCTCAATACCCAGCCTAGCCATTACCTCAAATTCCTCACTTACTGTCCCAACACAACAATCGGATCCTGCACAGCCAACTCAAGACCTTAAATCTGGCAGATCCTGCACAGCCAACTCAAGACCTTAAATCTGGCAGCATGGCAGATAATGTAGTCATTCAAAACACACCTCTCTCTAAAGCGGTGATGGATGTTATTTTGGAGGCCAGGAGGCCCAGTACCAGAAAATCTTATGCTGAAAAATGGAAGAGATTCTGTGCTTGGAACCAGGCACAAGGGATTGACACGACTGTAGCAAATATTCCTCAGATTTTGCAATATTTAACTGAGATTTTGGACAAAGGCCTATCCTTTTCATCAATTAAGATTCAAGCCTCTGCCATTTCAGCTCATTACAATACAGAGCCACCTATTTTTTCTCATCCTTTATTAAGGCAGTACGTCAGAGGAGCCAGAAACTTAAGGCCTCCAAGGAGATCACCAGTACCTGCATGGGACCTCAATTATGTCTTGGAAAAACTCACCCTGCCTCCTTTTGAGCCAGCCGCTACAGCTGATATAAAATTTTTATCATGGAAAACAGCTCTGCTCCTAGCAATAACCTCTGTAAGACGAGTCTCAGAGCTACAGGCACTCATGGCTGTGGAACCTTTTATTATTTTCCATCCAGATAGGGTTTCTCTGAGGACAAACCCGACATTTATGCCTAAGGTAGTGTCCAGTGTGGCCCTTAACCAAACTATTCATTTGTCTACCTTTTACCCAAAACCACAGAATAAGGGGGAGAGACTTCTGCATTCTTTGGATATACACAGACAGCTGCGCTTCTACTTGGACAGAACCAAAGCTCTCAGAAAGACTGAGCGGCATATGCTGCAGGATCACATGGAAAGGCTATCTCAAAGCAGACTATTTCAAAGTGGATAGGCCACTGCAGTCGTTTCTACCATTCACAACATGGCAAATCAGTGCCCAAAGGCATTAGGCCACATTCAACCAGAGCAGCAGCCACTTCAACAGAGGAGTACCAACCAAAGACATTTTAGAGGCTGCAACCTGGAGTTCAGTGCACACTTTTACAAAGCACTATCACTTACCACTCTACTCTAAATCCAGGGCAGGTTTTGCCACTACAGTTCTGCAGGGCCTCATAGCCGCTCCAAATCCTATTTAGCTCCAGCCTCCCAACCTTAGCTTTGGGATTCAACCCAGTTGTAATGACTGCAACAGTAAAACACGAACAGAGTACAGTTGTGTACTTACCATAAATGTAGATGTTAGAGTGTATTCACTGTTGCAGTCCAGGTTACCCTCCCACCACATCCCCCTTATCTTTGCTGGAACTTATCTGTACTTCTCTATTCTATACAACCTATGTGGTGTATTTGCTTGTAGATGAAGGAAAAATTTACCTTTGTGCATGCATGCTTTATTGACATATTTTTAGCCTACCCTTTTGGGGACACCTGACATCTGGGGCAAGAAAAAGTGAAGAAAATGGCGTTGGCTGCATTTTTTATACCCCTGGCGCACGGACGTCAGGGAGGAGGCGACAGCAACCGACACCGGACCTAGACTTTGGAATTCAGGCCGACTGCGGGTAGCCTGCCAACAGGATAACCCAGTTGTAATGACTGCAACAGTGAATACACTCTAACATCTACATTTATGCTAAGTATACAACTGTACTTTCTGGGCTGCCATCGGTAAAATCCTGCAACCTGGAAACACAGTACTCCACCCCCAAACATCAAAAAGTACAGTTTTGTACCTACCATAAATGTAGGTGTCCGATAGGTATGCATCTGCAGTCATAACATATGGGTTGTCCTGCCTCAGGCAGCCCTTCGGTCGGCCGGATTCCAAAGTCTGGGTCTGGCCTCGGCTGATGTCGCATCTTCCCCGACGTCAGAGCTGCTGGGGTATAAAGGCATCAGCCGACACCATTTTCCTCAGTGTTTCTTGCCCCAGATGCCAGGTGCCCTCTAGGAAGGCTAAATTTGGATAAAAGTTAAAAATTCCAAACAGAATAAAACAATATATATATATATATATATATATATATATATATATATATATATATATATATATATATATATATATACATACAAACAAATGCACCATAATAGATTCCCCCAGCTAGCTGAAAGAGGGGTAAGCACCCTAGGAATACCACAGAGGGAAGGTGGTAATCTTGACTGCAGATGCATACCTATCGGACATCTACATTTATGGTAGGTACAAAACTGTACTATGTCCTTCAAGGATGCATCTGCAGTCATAACATATGGGTAGAATACCATAGCCAAACTGGGGGAGGAGGTACTAAGATAAGGATGGTTTAGTTATGATCCCCTGTAAAACTGCAGTTGCAAAACCTGCTTGGGATCTGGAGTATAAAGGTAGATTGTAATGCTTGGCAAATGTATGCACGGAGCTCCAAGTAGCAGCTTCTAAAATGTCCTTGGTAGCCACCCCTCGTAGGAAAGCTGTAGTGGTGGCTGTGGCTCTTGTGGAGTGAGGCCTGATATTTTCAGGAGCTGTCTTTCCATGAAAAGAGTAGCAGAAACGAATGCAATTTCCTATCCATTTAGAGATTGTCTGTTTGGAAATTGCTTTTCCTTGCACTCCAGTTGCATCTATCCTGGTGAAAAATAAGGAAAGGCTGCACTGCCATCAGTGCCTGTAACTCGGATACTCTTCTTGCTGAAGTGATTGCTAGAAGGAAAGCAGTTTTCCAAGATAAGAACTGTAAGTCTGCTGATGCTGCTGGTTCAAAAGGGGGTAGTGTTAATTTTTCCAGCACAAAATTGAGATCCCATGCAGGAAGAGGGGGTTTCCTTGGAGGTTTTACATATTTGATCCCTCTTAAAAATTGTCTGAGGAGAGGGTGAGAGAAGATAGGAGGATCCATGTTGTATTCTGCTGAAATTGCTGAAGCATGAATCTTAATGGAGGAATAGGACAGGTCATTGTGGAACAGTTCTGCTGAGTATTCTAGGATGTGTGCTAGGTTTGCCAGTGTGACATTTGTACCCTTTGAAGCGCTCCAAATGAGGAATCTCTTCCATTTAGCTGAGTATGTCTTTCTTGTGGAGGGTCTACGAGCCTCCAGGATTATGTCCTTGACCCTCTGAGATAAGACAGTTTGGTTTTGTTTTAGGCAATTTTCCAGGCAGTCAGCTGCAGTGTTTTCAAGTTTGGATGCAGTGTCTTGAAGTTGTTCTGCTAGAAGTAGAGGCTATAGGGTAGAGGCCATGAGTTCGTCCGAGACATGCTTCTCAGTAGCGGATACCAGTGCTGCCTTGGCCAGTCTGGAGCTATCAGTATCACCTTTGGCAGTTCCTCTCTGATCTTCAGTAGTACTCTGTACATCAATGGGAGTGGTGGAAAAGCATACACTGTTAGGGCATTCCAGTTGAAAGAGAGAGAGTCCACCTTCCAGGCTTGTGGGTGGTATACTCTTGAGCAGAATTTCCTTAGTTGGTTGTTGAGTGGGGAGGCGAACAGGTCTATCTCTGGCATTCCCCATTTGTTTGTTATGATTTTGAAGATGTCTGGATGCAGCATCCATTCGTGAGCATCCGTGGTAGTTCTGCTTAAGCTGTCTGCTAGTGAATTCTCTTTTCCTGGTACGAATTTGGCCTGCAGTTGGATGTTGAGATTCAGGGTAGGTTCCACAGATCCATTGCCATCCGGCATAGAGGGTAGGAATGCGTGCCTCCCTGTTTGTTTATGTACCACATGACTGTGGTATTGTCTGTCCTTATCAGTAGATGACTTTGCTGGAGGAATGATTTGAATGCCTCGATTGCATGCTTCACTTGCATCTCCTTTAGGTTTATGTGCAAATTCAGCTGGTCTTGAGTCCATAGGCCTTGGATGCACTTGGCTTCCATGTGTGCTCCCCATCCTAGGTCTGAGGCGTCCGTGGTGATGGTCTGCCTTGGTAGTGGTTTGTTGAAAGGCAACCCTCTGTTGGACTGGCAGGCCTGAGCCCACCACAGGAATTCCTTTTTCAGGCATGGAATGATTGGAATCATGGTTTCTAGACTGTGCCTGTGTTGAGACCATACATTCCTTAGGTACCATTGTAATTTCCTCATATGCAGCCTGGCATGTGGGATCAAGATTATGCAAGATGCCGTGTAACCCAGGGCCTGCAGGACTTTCCTTGCAGTGAGCTGAGTTTGTCTTGTCAAGGCCATGAAGTAGACTGGGAGTTGCTTTTGTTTTTCTTCTGTGAGAAAAGCCATCTGAGTTATTGTGTCCAGATCCACACCCAAAAAGGTAATCCTTTGGGATGGCACTAGTCTTGACTTCTGGATGTTGACTGTGTATCCCAAGGCCTGTAACAGGTGTATGACATAGGCCAAATCCTTTATAAGTCTTGTCCTCTTCTCCGCTTGTATTAGGCAGTCGTCCAGATATGGATAGATTTTAATTCCCTGAAGTCTGCAATGTGCAATTACTGATGCCAGGCATTTCGTGAATACTCTGAGCGCAGTAGATAAGCCAAAGGGCAATGCTGAGAATTGATAATGCTCTGATCCTGCAAGAAATCTGAGGTGTCTTCTGCAATCTGGTCATATAGGGACGTGCAGGTATGCCTCCTTGAGATCTAGAGTCACCAGCCAAGACTCCTTGCCCAACATGGGAAGAAGCTGCTGTAGGGTCAGCATTTTGAATTTTGGCACAATGAGATATGTGTTTAGTGCGGACAAGTTGAGAATAGGCCTCCATTGGGTTTCTTTTCTTGGTACAAGGAATAGTCTGGAGTAAAACCCTTGGCCTTGTTCCATAGATGGTACCCTTTGTATTGCTTTCATCTGAAGTAAATTGTTGATTTGTCTTAAAGCCTCTGGCTTCTGGTTTGGTGGAAGGTTTGGCATTCCGCTCCTTCTTGGTAAAGTGTGGAAATGAAACCTGTATCCTTTGTCTATTGTTTGCAATGTCCATTTGTCTTTTGTAATGCAATGCCAGTTTTTTGAGAATAAAGCCAATTTTCCGCCCAGGGGTGCTTCCAGTTGTTCCCTTGTAGGCGGAATCAGAGTCAAGTCATTGTGTTTGTCCTGTGGAAGTGGTTGTAGTTGCAGCTGTGGCAGTACTCCTCTGGTTGGCAGGTTGCCACTGGCGACCCCTGTAGGCACCCTTTGATTGACCTCTGCCTCTTGGGCCTATTCCTGCCCCTCTGTGCTTTGGAGGTGTCTGGAAAGGACCAATTCTTTGAAGGCCAGTTTCTGCTGAACCTCGGAGGTTGGACCTGCAGAAAATCCTTAACTGTTTGCACAGATTTTGCTTTTTCTTCCACTTTCTTTAGAATCTCCTGTGCAGGGGAGCCAAATAAACTTTGTTTCTCCATTGGAGCATCTAGGAGTTTAGCCTTGACATGGTCCGGCCAGGATTTCTCTTTTAGCCAGGCATGTCTACGAATTACTGCTCCAGTCATAGCTGATCTAAATGAAGCTTCCAGTGCATCATAGCCACATTTTAAGAAATGATTACTGACTTGCTGAGAATTGTGTACCAAATCCTGAAGGGCCTTACGGTCTAAAGGTTCAGGAGAAGAAAGCTTTTTATTCAGCTGATCTAACAAATATTCCTGGTACTGTATCATATGGAATTGACAGTTTAAAGCCCTGGCAGAAAGAGTAGCAGATGTGTAAACCTTTTTTCCCCATCTCTCTAATGCTCTTGACTCCCTTTCAGAGGGTAGTGGTTTTTTGGCAGTGGCAGCTGCAACACCTTTCGGGCCCTGAGAAATAGTTTCTGGGTCTGCAGCATGGGCTTTATACAAGTGGAAGTGGGAATACGGAACCCTGTAGTATCTGTCAGGTTTGGCAGGGGCCGGGGGAAGTGAATCAGGGGCAGAGCTGACATCATTATATGCATCATCAACCACAGTTAGCCCAGGTGGTATGGCTAAAGGCCTATGCTGTGGCAAGTGTAAGAAAGTCCTTAGTCTTTTTCTAGAATCAGAGAAATCCTGACCCTGCCATTGAAAGTGTTCCCTCATAGAGTGTAAAGTTTCCCCAAAGGAAAATTCCTCTGGAGGGGAAGCAGAAGGGATAGAGTCTTCTGCATCTGAATCCTCATAAGGTGAGTATGGCCCTTCCTGATGGTCTGACAAATCAGATCCATCTGAGGAGTAGTCAGAGGAGAGAGGTTCAGGGGGTTCAGTCCTGGGCCTTTTGTCAGGAGGAGGTTGGGAGGCCCTGTCTGGGGTTGGGAGGCCCTGTCTGGGTGAGGTTGGGAACCCCTAATCAGAGATATAAGGTCCTCAGCAAGACTGAGAATCTGGGAACTTGAGGAAGGTCTCTGAGAAGTTGATTTTGCAGGTAAAGCTTTTGTAATTTTAGCTGCTTTAGCCCTGGAGAAAGCCTTAATAGACATAGAAGCAGGGGGCCTAGCTGCCCCACGTGCAGGAGTGGAAATGTCCAAAGGAATGGTGTCGGACAATTCTTGTGCGCTTGCTTCTTCGGTAGGGATTTCTGTAGCCGACTCGGCCGGGGCCTCACTGGCCTCGGTTGTCGGAGGTATGATTTCGGCAGAAGGTAGAACCGAGACCTCGGTTTCAGCCGAAACCGAGACACTTGCGGTAGGCCTAACCGTGGTTTCAGCCAAAACCGCGGGCCGCGAGTGTCGGTCCTTTTCCTTGCGTTTTTTGGCTAAATGTGTAGTCGGAGTCTCCGATGGCATTTTATATGCAAAAGCGGATCCAAAAAACTCTTCTGCAAACTCCGACCGACGTCTAAGAGTCCGTCGGTTGAAGGAGGCACAGGCTAAACAAGCTGATACGTCGTGGTCTGGGCCTAAGCAAGGAAGGCAGTAGGAATGGAAATCCTTATGAGGTATTTGTTTCCCACAAGTTAAACAATTATTTACTTTGTCTGACATCGGCTGAGGCAAGAAAGAGTCCCCAACGGGGTACTTAGCTTTTTAGAAGTCTTCGGTAGCTGAATCTCTGGATCTGACCGACCGGCACTTGCGAACAGCTTCTGCTTCAGGCACCGCGCGGCAAGAAAGACTGAGGAAAATGGCGTCGGCTGATGCCTTTATACCCCAGCAGCTCTGACGTAGGGGAAGATGCGACATCAGCCGAGGCCAGACCCAGACTTTGGAATCCGGCCGACCGAAGGGCTGCCTGAGGCAGGACAACCCATATTTTATGACTGCAGATGCATCCTTGAAGGACATCCACCACCCAGTTCAATGAATACTTCACCAAATCCACTCTAGCCCTTGCTAATAGGTTTAGATGTGAAGCAGGGGAATTACTATCATCCTCACCTGTAGACCAAAACTGCTTCTCCTTACAGCCATGTGTCTGCTAGCACAATATATAAATACCTGAATAAATGTAAACCCACAACCCTGGCTGATGATAAATTACCTGCAGAATACCTCAAGATCGCAGCCAAAGCCATCTCGTATCCAGTTTCCCTGCTAATTAATCGCTCTTTGTCAGAACAACACATTCGATCACTCTGGAAAATTTCTCGTATAATACCACTTCAGAAAGGGAGTAACTCAGAATGGTAATTAGATAGTTCCACTATCTCCCCTGTCTAAAATCTTCTAAAAACGTATACATTCCCAAATAAGGAACTATCTCCTTACTAATAAATTGCTGCCAAACACCCAACATGGATTCTGTCCCAGTCACAGTACTGTCACAGCCCTTATTAGCTTTACCAGTACTGTAAATCAACACTGGAACAATAACAACCTCGTCTCCACTGTCTTCCTAGATCTCTCCAAGGCCTTCAGTATGGTCTCCCATGCCAAACTCCTAACTGCACTCTCGGATCATAATCTAAGCCACTCCACTCTAGCCTGGTTTCAGGACTGTCTGCCAACAGGCAGTAAAATGGCAACATTTCTTTCCTCCCCTCCTACCTGTGACCTTGGGGATCCCCCAAGGATCCATCCTCTTCAACATATTTACTAACCAACTTCACAAAGCTACCCTGCATGCCACTCTGGTCCTCTATGGTGATGACTCCACCCTAATCTGTTCTGCCCCATTACTCCTTCAACTTCAGAAACTGACACAATAATCCTTTGCCATTGTTGAAACCTGGTTAGCAAATTCTCAGCTAATGTCCAACCCCCCCCCAAAAAAAAACAGCTAATGATATTCCATCCCATAAAAGCCTTTGGGCCCCATACCTCCCATTCACAGTATTCCAGGGAAGAAATAGCCAGGGAATTGTTATGGCTAGGCTTGTATAGGCCCTAGGGCCGATAGCCTAGTACCAACCTATGAACTCCACTAACAAAATCCCTGTCACACCTGTCCAACACACCAAAGTACTAGGAGTTATCATAGATCAGAACATGAAATTTGATATGTATATTGCATATACAATAAAAAAGTACAGTTTTGTACCTACCATAAATGTAGATGTTTGAGTGCTAATACAGCTGCAGTCATAACAGATGGGTTCTCCTGCCGTCAGGCGGGTCCTCGGTCAGCCGAATTCCAATGTCTAGGTCCGGCGTCGGTTGTCGTCGCTTCTTCCCTGACGTCAGTGCGACAGGGGTATAAAGGAACCAGCCGACGCCATTTTCTTCAGTTTTTCTTGCCCCAGATGTCAGGTGCCCCCAGAAGGAAGGCAATACATAAATTTGTGTAATAATGCAGTGCAATATAATCAAAATACAGTAGTTGCAAGCAAATACATCATAAATGAATACCCCAGTCAGGTTGTATGAGGATGTGTTAGCCTATAGGCCTGTCCCAAGAGGGGAAGGAGGGAGAGAAACCTGGACTGCAGCTGTATTAGCACTCGAACATCTACATTTATGGTAGGTACAAAACTGTACTATGTTCATCGTGACAGATGGGTAGAATCCCAAAGCTAAGAAAGGGGTGGTAGGCACTAGGTGGAACTAGGAGGAGCCAAAATGCCCTGCAAGACTGCAGTGGCAAAGCCTGCTCTAGATTTGGAGTATAATGGTAGGTTGTAGTACTTGGAGAAGGTATGCACAGAACTCCAAGTGGCTGCTTCCAAAATATCCTTGGTAAGAAGTCCTCTGAGGAAGGCTACAGAGGTGGCTGTGGCCCTGGTGGAATGAGTTCTAATGCCTGTAGGTACAGTTTTGCCATGAAAGGAATAGCAAAAGCGTATGCAGTGGGCTATCCATTTTGAGATTGTCTGTTTGGAAATTGGCTTTCCTTGAGCTCCTACTGCATAGGACACAAAGAGCTGTTCTGATTTTCTGAAAGGCTTTGTTCTGTCCAAATAATAACGCAGTTGTCTGTGGATGTCCAAGGAATGTAGTAATCTCTCCCCTTTGTTTTGAGGATTAGGATAAAAAGTAGGTAAATGTATGGCCTGATTTAAAGCTACCCTGGATACCACTTTAGGCATAAATGACGGGTTGGTTCATAAGGAAACTGTCCTGATGGAAGATGATAAAAGGTTGGACATCCATGAGAGCCTGTAGTTCTGAAACTCTACGAGCTGAGGTGATAGCCAGAAGGAAAGCTGTTTTCCAGGACAAATATTGCAAATCTGATGAGGCAGCTGGCTCAAAGGGAGGCAAGGTCAGTTTTTCCAGAATTAAATTAAGTTCCCAAGCAGGTATTGGTTGTTTCCTTGGAGGTCTTAAATTCTTAGCCCCTCTGAGGAACTGTCTTAAGAGAGGGTGAGAGAATAAAGGTGGATCAGTGTTGTATTCTGCAGAAATGGCTGAGGCATGGATTTTGATGAAGGAAAATGAAAGTCCACTGCTTAGCAGCTCAGCCAAATATTGTAGTATTTGAGGTAAATTCAGTTTTCCAGGATCCTGGCCCTTTTTCTCATTCCAGACACAAAAACGTTTCCATTTTGCGGAGTAAGCTTTTCTAGTTGATGGCCTTCTGGCCTCCAAAATGACATCCTGCACCTCCTTGGAGAGTAGGGCCTGTTGTGATGCTAAGGAATCTTCCATGCGGCTAGATTGAGTGTTTTAGCTGGCTGTGAAGAGTTTTGAAGCTGTGCTGAGTCAGAAGAAGAGGCATTAGAGGCAGGGTCCATGCTGGGGAATGTGTCAGGCTCCTCAGGAGTGGGTACCAGTGTTGCCTTGGCCAGTCCGGAGCAATGAGAATCATCTTTGGTCTGTCTGCTCTGGTTTTCAATAGAACTTTGGGCAGCAGAGGAAGAGGTGGGAAGGCATAAACTGTCATTGATGTCCAACTGAAAGAGAGAGCGTCCACTCTCCAGGCCTTTGGATGGAAAATCCTTGAGCAGAATTTTGTCAATTGATGATTTTTGTGGGAGGCAAAGAGATCTATGTCTGGCCTTCCCCATTCTTGGATTATTTCTGTAAAAAATTTGGATGCAATTTCCATTCGTGTGGATCTGTCATATTCCTGCTTAGGTTGTCTGCCAGCGTGTTTTCCTTGCCTGGCAAGTACTGTGCTTGTAGTTCCATTTGTAAGTCCATGGCCATGTTCCAAAGTGACATGGCCAGTCTGCATAGGGGGTAAGAATGTGTTCCTCCCTGTTTGTTTATGTACCACATAACTGTGGTGTTGTCCATTCTTATCAATAGTTGACCAGGTTGTAGAAGGTCCTTGAAAGCTATAATAGCATTTATTACTGCTAGCATTTCTTTTTGATTGATGTGAAGGTGCTTTTCTTTTTGGGACCATTTGCCCTGAATGCACCGATCTGTCATGTGCACCCCCAGGCGTAGTCCGAGGCGTCTGTTGTGATGACTTGATTTGCTTGAGGCTTGCTGAATGGAAGACCTGTGTTTGTTTGACATGCTTGAGCCCACCACAGAAATTCCTTTTGCAGACATGGAATTAGTGGTATTATTGTTTCCAAACTGTGGCTGTGTTGAGACCATATGTTTTTCAGGTACCATTGTAGTTTCCTCATATGCAGCTTTGCACATGGGATTAGTAATATGCAAGATGCCATGAATCCCAGAGCCTGCAGGATTTTCCTTGCAGTCAGCCTGGTGCAATTTGCTAGTGTTCTGAAGTATTGAATTAGTTGCCCCTGCTTCTCTGGCGTGAGGTAGGCCATCTGGGTGTTTGTGTCCAAATTGGCACCCAGGAAAATTATCTTCCGAGAGGGTATTAGCCTTGATTTCTTTTTGTTGACTGTGTATCCCAGAGAGTTCAACAACATTATTACATAAGCCAGATGTTTCAGAAGAATGCGCTTGCTGTCCGCTTGGATCAGGCAGTCGTCCAAATAGGGGTATATTTGTATCCCTTGAAGTCTGCAGTAGGCAATTACTGATGCCAGGCATTTCGTGAATACTCTGGGCGCAGTAGATAAGCCAAAGGGTAATGCAGAGAATTGATAATGGGTTGAACCTGCAAGAAATCTGAGGTACCTTCTGCAATTTTGTCTGATTGGGACATGCAGGTATGCCTCCTTGAGGTCCAATGTTACCAGCCAAGACTCCTTGCCCAGCATGGGAAGAAGTTGCTGTAGAGTGAGCATCTTGAATTTTGGTACGAGTAGAAATGTGTTTAGGATGGATAGGTCCCAAATAGGTCTCCAATCTTTTCCCTTCCTTGGCACCAGAAATAGCCTGGAATAAAAACCTTGACCTTGTTCGTGCGTAGGTACCTCGTGAATAGCTTTCATGTTTATGAGATCTGTAATTTGCCTTTGTGCCTCTGCCCTTTGATTGTGTGGCAGGTTTGGCATGCCTCTCATTTTTGGAAAGGGTGTGAAAATGGAATTTGTAGCCTCTGTTTATAATGTCCAGGATCCATTTGTCCTTTGTGACAATATGCCAATTGTTTGAAAATAATGCCAGCTTTCCTCCTAAGGGGGCTGCCATTTGAGACTTGGTTGGCATGCAAAGGGGAAAGTCATTGGGTTTGCTTTCTGAAAGATTGCGAGTTATCCTCACCACCTCTTTGTGTAGGAGCTTGCCATTGTCTGCCTCTAAACGATCCTTGGGATTGTCCTCTGCCCCTCGGGCGCCTGTGTCTGCCTCTTTGGGGTCTGTCCGTGGCAGGAAAGGACCAGTTTTTGGAAGGCCAATTTCTACTAAAACGTGGGGGTTGTACCTGTAGAAAATCTTTCACAGTTTGCATTGATTTAGCCTTTTCCTCCATTTTCCTTAATACCTCCTCAGCATTAGCACCAAATAGTACATCCTTTTGAAGAGGGGCGTCTAGTAATTTAGCTTTGACATGATCAGGCAAGGCTTGTTCCTTGAGCCAGGCATGCCTACGTATGACTGATCCTGTAATAGCAGCTCTACTTGAGGCCTCTAGAGCATCAAAACCACATTGTAAGGTATGCTTACCCACTTGTTCTGCACTATGCATCAGGTTGTGACATTTTACTTTTCAATTGTGATAACAAAAACTGTTGGTATTTTAGCATATGAAACTGACAGTTTAAGGCCCTCATGGTTAAGGTAGCCGAGGTATATACCTTTTTTCCCCACCTTTCTAAGGATCTGTAATCTCTCTCTGAAGGTAATGGATTTTTAGAAATGGAGGCCTTAACTCCCTTGGGGCCCTGTGAGATGGTTTCTGGGTCAGCAGCATGGCTTTTGTATAGAAATTGGTGTGAGTCAGGAACCCTGTAGTACCTGTCAGGCTCAACTGGAGCTGGAGGTAGAGAGTCTGGGTTAAGGCAGGCCTCCGAGTAAACATCATCCAGGATGTCCAAGACAGGAGGTATAGCCAGAGGCCTGTGCTGAGGTAGCAAGAGAAATTCCCTAAGCCTTTTCTTGGAATCTGAATAATCTTGGCCTTCCCAGTGGAAGTGTTCCCTTAAGGTATGCAAAGTTTCCCCAAATGAGTAATCCTCAGGGGGGGATACAGAAGGGATGGATTCCTCCGCATCAGAGTCTTCAAAAAGGGAGTAAGAATGTTCCTGATCATCAGAGTGCTCTGAAATAATGAAGCCCTGATCAGAGGAGGGGGAATCTTCCTCCACTCTGGGCCTTTTGTCCGGTGGGGGATGAGAACCTCTGATGAGAGTAATTAAATCCTCAGCCATTTTAAGCATCTGTTTCTTAGGCATGGGGCCTGGAGATGGGCCCTGTGTAGCTGGTCTCTTAGAGTGCATGGTTGCTTTAGACTTAGTGAAAGCCTTGATGGAGAAAGAAGAGGAAGGTCTGAAGACACCTTGAGTGGAGGTGGACCTGTCCACATTCTGAGTTTCAACGCCAAGAGTGGCTTCGGTATCTGTAGTCTGGGTGTGGGCCGAGGAGCCTGCGACCTCGGGCACAGGAGACACCGTCAAAGAAGTGTCGTCGGTAGTCAGGGGCTGCGTAGGCGCCTCGCTGAGAACCGGACCACGTGTAGTCGGCTTTGGTGTGGTGTCGGTAGAGGCCGCGGACCTCGTGTGTCGGTCCTTATCTTTGCGTTTTTTAGACAAAACCAGAGTCGGAGTATCTGATGACATAATATAGTTAAATGCTTTCCCAAAATAATGCTGGGCGAACTCCGCCCGACGCTTAATAGTGCGTTTGTTGAATGTAGCACAAAAGCGACAGACCGAGACGTCGTGGTCTGGGCCTAAACAAGGTATACAGAGGGAATGGAAATCCTTATGCGGTATTTGCTTCCCACCAGAAATACAATTATTAACTTTGTCTGACATCGGTCTGAGGCAAGAAAAATTTCCCCAACGGGGTACATAGCTTTTAAGAAGACTTCGGATTCCAAATTTTCGTAATCTCAGGAGCTGGCCGACCGGCACTTGCAAACTGCTTCTGCTTCGGGCACCGCGCGGTAAGAAAGACTGAAGAAAATGGCGTCGGCTGGTTCCTTTCTACCCCTGTCGCACTGACGTCAGGGAAAAAGCGACGACAACCGACGCCGGACCTAGACTTTGGAATTCGGCCGACCGAGGACCCGCCTGACAACAGGAGAACCCATCTGTTATGACTGCAGCTGTATGCACGATGAACATCTTAGAACCTTATATAGATGTAAAACGTATCTCACCAACAACAGTAAAGCTGCTACTGCAAGAACCCACCTATTCTCCACACTTCTCTATGCCTCTCCCATACTCATCGATCTAAACAAAGCATATTTAAGGAAACTAAACACTTGCTACAATAAAATAGCTAAATTTGCAACTGACTGTCCCTTCACTACACATCACTGTCTAGCAATCAGGCAATTATCCTGGCTAGAATTGCCTAACCTGCTCACATACGACGAACTTACAATAGTCCACCACATCCTATATAATCCCGGTAAAGTTCCTGCACTACATGGCCTACTGAATATACTAAGGAACGTCTACTAAGGTCCACCAACAAAGCACTGGTTGACATAACCAAAAGCAAAAAGCTCTAGGGACTCCTTCTGCTCTACTTCTGTTGCAGAAACATGGAATGCCACCCCCCTAGATATTAGGACCACAGAAAACAAAAATAACTTGAAAAAAAAAAATCCTCCGGTCCCATTTAAACAGGTCTTGGATATGCAGTTGTTCAGATTCTGGGTAGCTTCCCATAATGGAAAATATTTGTATATTATACAGTAATCTGTGTTGATCTTACTGTAGAAGCTTACAACAGCTTCTTTATATTTTCTATAATGAAACTTGTGTTTATTGAATTTACCATTGTATGAATGTAACCATATAGCTGAATGAAATGCCCTAGAATGGTATTGTATATTTTTCACATACTGTTGTTTTATATTGTATACTTATTCTATGCTTATTTTACTGTATTAACATAAAACAGCTCTTTTCTTTCTTTTGTACTGTAGTTTAATAATGTGTATTTCATTTAGTGTACTAACCTTTCTGGAGCTTTTCTCCTCAGGCCTACGCTGAAAATGGGATTCATGCCCAGTCAGACTGTCTTGGTAAACAAATGTAAAATAATAAAAAAATAAATGTTATGGTGAATATATAACCCCCCAACATTGATCTTTTCAGGCCTCTCTTATTTGGCACCTAAACTTTTTTTTTCCCCTTCAGATCAGCTTAAGCTGATTCAGGGTTTGAGCATATGGAAGGTGCCCTTGAAGCTTTGAAACGTGGCAGGCTGTTCTATCCTGTGCAGGTTGTATCCCATATAGTTACAACTGTTGCAGCAGTGATCATTCAAACTTCTGCTGTTATAATAAGTTTACTTGCACAGCTGTAATTTCTTCATTGTGCTTATCCAACTGAGATACTAGCCAGGTAGAACCAAAAACAAAAAGTACATCTATTTGCGTATTTTCAGTTTAGATGCAAGGGAAACCAGACTCTAAACAGGCAATTGTTGGCTGACTTGTGCAGTTTCATTTTGTTACTTGTCTATAGCCACCACTGTAAAAGAGGGGTGACTATTGTAGATTGAGCATTGCATCCAGAAACAGGGCAAGCTTTGCCATGTTCATCTTGCAGGGTCTCTTTCACCGTGCATCCAAACATTAGCGAACCATCAAACAACTAATAGCTTTCTGAATATTTCCACTGATTTTTGGTACTGTTTAAGTGATCTAAAAGAAGAATGCAGTGTACTTTAAAGAACTTGCCATATTAGCAGAATTTGAGTAGGGTCACTGTTGCAATATTTTCTACTCTACTTTTTCTTTACTTGGCATCAGATGGCTGGGGTGGTTGCTGTTTCTCTTCCCTCTCCCAGATAGATTCATGTGTGCCAGAATTTGGAGGGTTGCCATGCCTGTATGGCAACAAAAGCAGGAGACTGGTTGTGGCAGGACCTACTTTTTGCCAATAATTTGGCTGTGGGGCTGGACAGCCATGGAGAAACTTACCCTTGGGCAAGATGGAACTAAACATGGTGCAGGCAAATGTCTGTATACTCGTACTGTGCTGATATTTCGGGGAGGAGGGTGACCACCTGGGCTAGGAGGGGGAAGGGTGCAAAACTCTGGAAGTTAGGTGTTCTCTGATGGTTAGGATTACTGCAACAGTGATCTTACCTGGACATTTACTATTAGGGAGGGAACCCAATCTGTGGATCCTGTGGACTATTTTAACCCCACCTCCTGTACAGTCTGACAGCTCAGCTATAACTGTTATGGAGGTGCATGTCCACTTCTGCTATTGAGCAGCCTCTTGACACAAGGCTCCTCAAGCTGCTGGCAAATAAACCTGCAGTGCAGCAAGCCAAGCTGTTTTCATCCATCAGGATATAATAGTGTCAGCTTTGGCTACTCAGCCATCCTTTCCCAATTTGCCCTGCGGCACCTGTGCCATTAGCTGAACACGAGTTATCTGGGCTGCAATAAGGGCTTTATCCCTCTACATCATGTGGCCATGTTGTTTCAACCTGTAGTTTGATGGGAAGTGCTCTTGCTTTGGCAAAAGCAAGTTTATTTGTCCCTTTAATAACAGTTGTGATAAAGGCCAAAATCTACCCTGAAAACACAAGGGTGACAATGGTATTGTTGGATGATGTGATCATTTATTTTAATGTCATTTCCATGTGTAAAAAATATAAATGTAACTAAAGTACGTATCTTAGATGAAGTATAATTTCCAGCATGTACACACTGACTCATAAAACATACAAATACTTCTTATTCTTTGTGGTTTTTATCATAGTACTGGTAGTGTATTACTGGAGTGATATCACCAAACATACTAGATAATCTTTAGCTCCCAAGTAATAAGCTAACTTTAAAATCATTTTGTAAGCAGTACAACACTTAAATTCTAATTTTGCTTTACAACCTCTGCTTCTCGCATATTCCTGATACGTTTTTTTTTCTTTTCCTTCCCTACAGTTGTTGCAATATATGACTATACAAAGGATAAAGAGGATGAACTATCTTTTATGGAAGGTGCCATTATATATGTGATAAAGAAGAATGATGATGGTTGGTATGAAGGTGTCAGCAACGGAGTAACAGGATTGTTCCCAGGAAATTATGTGGAAGGAGTAATGCACTATGCCGATTAAAAATGTACCCTTAATCTTTATAGTAAAAGATATGAAAAAATGGAATTTCATTTAGTCATACCAAGTCAACAAGTTGCCCAGAAAGGGGGATTCATAAACTAATTTATAAAAGTTTGGATAAAATAGACACTGAAACATTTACACAAGTCTTCATAATGGTTAGTACGTGTAGCTTGGAGGTCAAATAACAAAACAAGCACCACATTCATGGTAAGATTAAATACTGCCATTTGTAAAGAAAGTCTTGGAAGTTTTTTTTAACGCAGTACTTTTAATAGGTATTGACTACTGTCAGCGCACATCCCCTGACCCCCAGTTGCATTTCACCAGCCAGTTATGTAACGAAGATCAAATTTTTTTATGAATTATGTTTTGGGTTGTGCCATATGTTTCCCACTGAAGCATGCTAACACTATGTTAGTTTAATATGTTTATTAAATCTGGTTAAAGGGTTCAAGCAAAAATGCTGATCTGTTACGTTAAAATCTTTGCTTATTTTTTTAATTAAATGTGTTTATAGCATGCATATAAAATTAATGTATTAAACTTTACTTTTTTAATCCAAAATGCTTCCAGTGTGTAAGAGTATTTGCTGTAAGCAGTCAACATTCAAATCTATTAACTATATGTCCTGTCTGTAAAAGGCATTTTATGTATAATGGCAATGGTTGACTTTTTTGGTTAATTGTTCTCTATACCCAGTGCATTTTAGGAGTAGGTTTGCATACTAAATTATATTTCTTATTAACTACATGCCATTCAATATTCTTTGCTGGGTTGCTAATATAAAGGACATATGGGATGTTGATGTGAATTCCCACTGCTATATACTGTAGATATATGCCAGTCTGTAAAATTTTTAAGGAAAAAAACTGAGACTGTCCCACCAAAGACTTCTGCATTCCTAATTTGATCTTGATTTTATTTTTGGTTAATGTCTGACATTTTTTTAAAACAGTTGTGCTGCAATGTCAAGGATGTGAATTTGGATTGTACATTAACCTTTTCTCATTCATTAAAATTCAGAAACATATGCTGTACAAAATTTTACTTGTGTGAGGAGATACATGTGGACCACAAAAATATGCTGAAGTTCTGTTCAGTCATATTCCAAGTGCAAACTACTATTGTAACACTTTCTACATTGCATTCCACAAGAAATGTAACATATTGCCAAAATGGTATTTATATAGCATTCGGGCTTCATGTCTGCAGTCTTAGCACTCATGGTTGATGTGACCAAGGCTAGAAAGTGTTTTCTTGTTCTGCCTTACATAGAATGGTTCCTCAGCCTAGCTGAATGTAGTGCATCTTTGGGTAATTTATTATTGTAAGAAGCTGTATGCTTCTTTGCAATGGCCTTATAATTTGACTTTACTGACTCTGTTGCTGAAACACTTCAATTCATAAATGTAGAACTGTTGACAGTAAAAATCTGTTATAACACAACAAACTAGGCATTGCAGTGAACATGTTAATTTTTAGTATGCAACCTGCTTTACGGTAATTCAGAAGTGCAGTAGGGTAACTTAGCTGTACTTTTACTGAAAACAAATCTTTTATTTGTATATAACCTGTTAATGTATGTACAGTCTTTTATAATAAATCATTCTCCTGTGTAAAAGCTAAGTACTGTGATGCTTGACAAAAAGAATTTGAGCTATACCATATAAAAGAAAACGAATGCTTGAAAAACTTTACATTTAAATTCTTTTATTCTGTAGAGTGGTTGATGATTCAGAAATGTAAACAAGTCTGCCACAGCAGAATAAAGTAGTACAGTCTCTTCCAGAATTCACATATAAAAAAAAATCTTGTCTTGTTGAACAGTGCTGCTGTTTTGCTGTACTTGGAAACTCAAATAGAGGTCTAGCTCAGGGTGAGCAAAACCCAGACAGTGGTCTGCACAGCATACATTATTGGCACAGTCTAGTTTAACCAGTTATCACAGTGAATGCCATGTTTCATTTATCTCGTGTAAGCACAATCTCTGTGAGTTGAAGGAGAGCATTCTTCTCCATTGAAGGACGCAGTTTACTTAGGTGTCGAATAGCTTCATGGCAGTAACGCTGAGCAAGGTAAACTGTTTGCTGCACACCATCACTCTGTTAAAATAAAAAAAGGAAATAAGGTTCTAAGTCTGACTCAAATGAAAACTGTATAACATAAGGGAAAGAAGTTTTTCAGTCCTATAGAAAATAACAGACATGTGCATACTTGTCCTAAGAGTTGATCTTTGAGAGGATCCCTCTGTAATGGGTCACTTTTTCTAAGAGAACACAGCCAAATTCTTCCGTTTTTCATAGACCTGCGCAGCCAGTCCTGTGGCCTGTCACCCACTGAAATTGAGGCAAGAAGGATACAAGTGTGCCAGACTTTCAGGGACACACCCTTCCCTCCTGAAGACAAGTGGAAGAGCAGCAAGGTAATCCCACCTGAGAGGGCAGGTAGACATGTGCATACCTATTTATGTAGTACTTTGTGAAACTCTGTGCAGTGGTCATTTGGGAAGTTCCCAAATGAAAATGGTTCAGAGGCAAAGCCCTGAAGCAGTGAGGTGCCAAAGAATACCTGATCCCTGCAAACAGTATTTAAGTGCATGCCAGAGAGATGACAGCCCAAGCAGATGAAAAAGGGTTCAAAGGTGGAGTCCTGCAGCACTGAGGAAAGCAACACATGCCTTAATCCAGGAATCACTCACATGCAGTAGGACTTGATAAGTGTCAATTGATAAAGCAGTGTCTGCATTCTTACAAAAAGGGAAGGTTGGCCAATAAATGAAAAGAAAATATGAGCACTGCAGTCAACCTAGATGGACAGAGCAAAGCAGACAAAAGGTTAGTCTGTCCTACTAAACTTATGTACCATTCTTAGTTGGTCCAGTGATGCACATATAAGGTGATCCCCAGGAAAAAATTAATTGTACTGGTTTAAGGACAGCTTTGACACCATTCCCAGAAGGAAATGAGTTAGCTCTAAAAAAAAGTACAACTCACAGAGATGTTTCAGTAAGAATCATTGTCTATGGAAATAAGCCAAATGCAGTGTCCACCCTTCTGGTCTAATTTACAGATGACCTCAAGATACACTGGTCTAATCTACAGTTATAAGATGCATCACTCAAGCTATTCTTCCATTCTTTTTTATTTCTTTAACCAAAAGTAATTGTACCTTGCAGTCAGTGCTGCGAATGCAGGGTGATTAAAAGCCCTGACTAGGGACTATGATACCTAAGTTCACTTAGTGTCTTGGACAGGCATGTCCATCCTCTGGGGAAAGTAGGGCATAGCAGGACACACACAACCACAATCTCGTTGGTGATGGGTGGGCTTGCAGCTTACCAACCCACCATGTGGTAAGGGGATTGAGAGTCACTGTGTTGGTGTTAGGATTAGGGACTGACACAGCCTGGATGCTATATATTTTTATACCTTCACTCATCTAGTATATAATGGATAGACAGATAATATTTCATTAACATAGATTGTCTAGTAGCCGTACCACAGATTATAGCATTTACATCTTATGGAGTTGTAGAGCTCATCTAACAGCTTGGTTGTAACTGAAATAAACTACAGTCAACAAATCTGAAACAAATACTGAAAAACTTACACAAAGCCATAGTAAGCATTGAACTATTATCCTGCAGCTTTATCAGCTTTATACACATATTTACAGTTGTAAATGTCCAGTACTTGAAATAGATTATATAGTAGTAAAATTCAACACCAAAGGTTCCCTGTATCATAGTCAACATCATGAATATTTTGTAGTTACATTCATGTAGTGTAGCAATTAAAAAAAAAGTTAATGAGGTGATTAACACTTAATATTTAGTGACACCAATTAAAAAAAATATATATATATATATATGGCAAATTTTCATAGCTTGCAAATAGCAAAGCCTAGAGTCCCAAGGGGAAATCCTAATTATTGATATAAATCCAAGGCCTTCAGTTCATTTGGGTCCCAGAACTGAAAAATAGCATCCTTGAACTACAATTTGAATGTAGCCAGTAAAGTAAATGTGTGTTACTCACTTAATGAAAACAATAATTTTCTAATCCCTGCAAAAATAAGCTGAAAATGGATGCTTGTTTCAATAGCATTTTCTTCACCTTATTAGCATCTTGCAAAATTATATATTTTCTTTTTGTGATGAGGACCAGAAATTTGCAGTATTATGCTGTTTGGGCCTGATGATTGTGAAGGTCACGCATGGTATAAAATGTCTAGAAAAGTGGGCATCACTTTGACATACTTTTATTTTCAGAAAACAGCAAGAATAGAGGGTAAATGTATAAGCATATGCTGCGAATTCTCATATTCTGTTATACCAATTAAGCACAAGTTATAACTGCTTGAGTCAGGGTCATTGTTTTTATTCTACAGATGGTGCAAGTAATTACCAAGACTCTTGACCTTAGTGTCTAATGACAAAGTTGTGCTGCATTTTTGGAAAAAAAATTGCAGCAGACTGTTGTTTCATAATTTTCCTCTGAGCAAATTCTCACTCGGATGTCAGTTTTGAGCCTTCGTATATTTTTGTGTGTGTTAGAAAAGCTGTAGTACATAGCTTATCTAAACTGGACAAGGTTTTAGTTTTCAATGCAGAAAGTGAAGCAACCATCAGTTCTTCTGGATGCTTTCCTCATTTGGTATCTTACATTTACTTTAGTGTAAATGCTGTTATTCAGCATTTAGTATTAGAATATGCAAGTGAATCTTAATACTTCTCCTACAAAACAAACAAGCACTATGATTAATCCTAACAATTTGTAAGCCACACTACTAGCATTGTTTTTGTAATACAGTTTTGAGATTTATGGTAGTAAATCAACACACCCCCACCAAAAAAAAAAAAAAGATTTTTCTGTAGCAATGCACATCCTGCACCACTGCATCATCCTCTTGGACAAACAGGCTCTCCTCAATCTGTTCCATCCTTTGGCACTTCTACACATTCTGTAACTCAAAAATATATATATCTCAGTGAAACTTGGCATTAAATACAACTGCTACTTAGGCACTTCAAAAACTTTTTTTCACATTAAGGCTCACTACCACTAAAGTATCCTTCTCTTGCTGCACCACCCTCCCTTTAAAACAAAAGCCATCTTTAATATACAAATCCATACTGGTTATCAAATTTAGTACTAGCCTAGCCACCATCTTTTTTTGTTTGTACTGTGAGTAGTTTGCAATCACTTAATACTGACTGGTCTATACACAAAGGAACACTGTGGTCTTTCCCCTCCTTAGTAATCACTGTGACTGAGCCCCACTCCGTGATCCATTAACAAAATAAAGAAATCCAGTCAGAAAACCCATACCTACCTGGTGTTTTCTTCCAAGCCTGTGGTTTAAACACCTCGGTTAACTCTTGAAGAATTCCTGGTGCCATCAAATTGTTTGCAGAGAAAGTACAATTGTGTAAAATCTTACCATGAGTAGATGCCAGTCTCCTCACTGTTGCAGTATTCTTCACCTTAGGGATCTCCTGCCAAGGACAGCTCAACATCCAGCCAGTATACCAAATCCTTTAGATCTTGTGTGTGCCGTATGTCCCCCGTACAGGACATAGGGCATACAGGTGATGTACAGACTCTGTTACCGAGAACTGAAGTGCCCCAGAAGAGAACAGTCTCCATAAGACAAAAGGAGGCTATGCACATCCAAACAGAGAAAATGCAGATGGAAGAGAGGAAGTCTTGGCCAGGAGGGTAGCCATCCACAAAAAAAAAAGGGGAAGGTGGGATGGACTGAATACAGCAACTGTGAAGAGAAGGAGAGCTACTGTTATGGTAAGATTTTACACAACTGTACTATGTCCTTCTATATCACTCTTGCAGTATTCTTAATAGAAGGGAGAGTACAAAAGCTCAAGAAAAGGAGTGGAAGGCTGGGAAAAGTCTTCAACAAACCCATGCAGGATGGCCCTAGAAACCATATCCAATTTATAATGCTTGGTAAAGATATGCACGGAAAATGCTTTCCAAACCCTTGAAGAAAGCACAAAAAGAAGCAACAGCCCTAGTGGAATGAACTCTAATGGCAGTAGACATTTGCCATGAAAAGAATAACAAAAGGAAATGGCCTTAGATGTCCAGCAGGAGATGGTTTGCTTACAGATAGCAAAACACAATGTTCTGGGATGAAAAGAAACAAATACTAGCTCAGATTTAAGAAGGGCCTTTGTTTTATACAAATAAATATCTGAATTGTCCATGCAAATCCAAAATATGCAAGACCTTCTCACTAGAGAGTCCCTTAAGCAAGTCCCTCCATAGTCTCGTAAAGTGGGCAAGATAAGCTCATTGCTTTGATGGCAAAAGTGGAAGACGTTTAAACTTTTTCCCAAATCTGTCCATACCCCTAGACTCCCTGTTATGAGTTTGGACAGTAGAGCTTTCCTGGGAAAGCTGTTTTAGTGGCCGCCGCACCTACCATGCATCTACTGGAATACCTTTTGTCCAGTGGGGACTAAATTTTGTCAGCTCTTTTAAGGATCGACTTTACAACATCTGGTTCCTTCCGTGCATTTGCAGACACAAGGTCCACTAGGGGGTCTGTAGGGAGAGACACCCAGGATGTAGATGGGCTGGCCCTGAAGGCCTACAGGAACACTGACCTATCCGGGGTGGGGTTTGGAGCCAAACAGCCACCTCTCTGACAAAGGATTTCCAAAATGTCTCCAAAGGAGAAGTCAGGTGAGGAATCTAGGTGTTTCCTTTTGCACCTTTTCTTCCGAGGCACCTCCTCAATGGGGTGTTCTGGGTAGGTGTCAGAAGAAACTTGGGCTTCCACAAGGGGAAGAGTCTGGAGGCCCTGAGGAACCAGCTGCCCCAGTGGCAGAAGTGAGGTCTCCCAACGCAGAGCCCAGAAGTGGGAAGGGGAGGATCCACTATGGTAGAAGCCGGGAACCTCCTAGGAACAAAGAGGACACTCTCCACCTCCTCAAAGATTGAGGGACTGCCTCCCCTGCCCTGAAAGATCAGGAGCAGGACAATCCCCAGTCTTCAGCAGCCCTCCATGGGAGGAGTCCGCATAGAGCTGTCGAATACAGAGGCGCCGAGGGGAAGAGACAACTCAGAGAACTACGGGGACAGTCATGCCACCGGACTCTATGTTGACACTTCATCTCAGAGATGCTCTCAGCCCCAATGAGGTCAGCACTGAGCAAATCACAGAAGCAGTCTGATCTGAAGTTGAGAACTGTCAGACCACACTTCTCAGCCCTTGGGACCGACAGATCCAGGAGCTTCAAAGCAGCAGACTGGATCAGAGATGATGATACTATTTTGTAGGGGGAAGCTCTGCTTGTGGATCCTGTCAGGGATGGAGCTGGAGTGACCCCCATCTTGATCAGCGCATGAGAAATTTCCTCATTCTCTGACAAGCACTGAGAGGACCCGATGGAAGAGGGTACAGAGGAAGGCCTGGGAGAGACATCCCGAGGGAATGTAATCAGCACCTATGGCTCTGGCACTGACGTTCTCGAGATCTTTTTGGGAAGCTCCAAAACAGCAAATTAGGAGGGGTCTGGGGACTGTTTCTTAGGGTCCCTGGCCTCCTTGGGTTTCTTAGCAGGGTTTGACCTCCTGAGACAGAAGGGAAAGCTGGGGAGGGAGATGTAATAAGCCCTTTTAAAACCAAATTATTCCTTCTATCCGCAAGAACCAGAGAGAGGAAGGCCTTGCAGATAGAGCACGCCACTTCGAGGTGTGCAAGCCCCACACAGTAGTGACACTCCCTGGGGGCATCAAAGAGGGGGATCTTATGGCCACAGGAAGTGCATTTCTTAAAATCTATGGGTTTGTCAGATTTCTCTGACATACTGGAAGAAGATCAGAAAAGGAGGAGGGTGTGATGAAAGAATACATGGGAAGATAGAGAATTAAGCTAAAGAGGTTTTTTTTTTGGTTTGTTAAGTAATACAAATAGCTAAGGAGAAGGGTAGGAAGGAAAAGAAAGAACAGATCAAAGCCCAACTTGCATACCCCATTCTTTAGAAGAAAAGAAAAAATATACCCACTGAGGAGCTCTAAACAGACCACAATGTGTTGCTGATGCGTGGCAAACAAGATCTGAGGTATCTAAGAGAAGTGAGGGATTATGGGTAGGGTAGGAGGAGTTCTAGTTTGGAAACTTTAGCTTGCTAACAGCCCAGTCATTTCAGAATGCAAAACCATAAGCCACAGGTTCAAGAAGACTGATCACACATCAGATCAAATACTAGCTTAGAATTAAGAATGCCCGTAGTTTTATACAAATAAATACCTGAGCTGTCCATTGATATTCAAGACCCGCTCACTAGTAGCCTGAAGAAAAGGAAAAAAGGAAAGGAACTTTACTGCCTGATTTAAGGACAACTCAACAACAACCTTGGGCATAAAAGAAGGATTAGTATGAAGAGAGACACCTTCTCTGTGAAAAACAAACAAAAAAGGTGGAATGGCCATAAGGGCCTACAGTTACAGAAACCCTCTGGGCAGAAGAGGAAGCTACAAGACAGTCTTCCAGGTACAGCGTTACAAAGCTAAAACACCAGCCTCCAAAGGAGCCTGGGTCAGTTTTTACAAAACAAAATTAAGGTCCCAAGGAGGAGGAATATGCTTCCTTGGAGGCCTGTGATGCATGACACCTTTAAGAAACTGACCTCAAAATGAGAAGCCAAAGAAGGATTCATGGACAGACAGGCAGAAATAGCTGACAAATGGGCCTTTACAAAAGAATAGGCCAAGCCAGACTGAAGCAACTCACATGGAGAGAACCAAAGGGATGCCCACTGAAAAAGGATCCTGGCACCAGACATCATTTTTTTTCTATTTGGACATATATGACTTTCTGGTTGCAGGTTTTTCTTGCCTCCTGTAAAACCCGGAGCATGTCCTCAGAAAAGGTGCCTAAAAGGGATCAAAACCCTATCAGCCCCAGTGTCAGTTGAAGAGCGGATGAGTGACTCCTTGTCCTAAACGAAGATGTCCAAATGGTGAGGTAACTTGTGATTGCCCTGGCTAAATACATTGAGAGGAGGAACCAGTGGTGTCCTGGCCAAAAGGGATTCACTAGCAAAATTTTGGGGGAGTCCAGCTTATTCTTCTACAGGACTCTTGGAAGCATAGAGCAACATCCCCTTCCAAGAAAAAGAAAGGGCATCACCAGATGGCATGGCACTCTAGAATAGAAGAGAGGGTGCTGGCTGTTCAGAGGGTAGGCAAAAAGTCCATTGGTGGGATATTCCTCAGTAGATTTATGTCTGGAAAAACATCTCTATGAAGCATCCATTCATGAGCCTGTGTTTTGGACATGATCAAAGAGTCTGCCACTAGGTTGAGCTCTGAAGGGATGTACATTGCTTAAAGGATTAGCCGATAACTGACAGCCAGATTCCAGGCCTTAAGAGAAGGTAAGTCTTTGTGCCTCCACTTGTTGACATGATGTTCAGTGTGGTGCCGTCTGTGTAAACCTTCAGCAGGCAGGGAGAGAGCATGGTGTAAAAAGCCTGAAGGGCTAGAATCAGAGCTCTCATCTTCTTGATGTCGATATGGTCTGACTTCTGATGGGGAGGACAGAGACCTTGAACTTTCATATGACCACAGGAAGCCCCCCATCCCATATCTGAGGCGTCCATGATCAGTTCTTGAGAAGGATCAAGAGGCTGAAAGGACAGGCCTGGGTTGAGGGCAAGTTGCTTAATCCACCACTCAAATTCCCACATGAAACAAGGAAACAGAGGCACTCTGAAATACAGAGGATGGCAATGCCTTAGCCAAACTGGCTTGAGGTCCCACTGAAGCTTCTGTATATGCAGTTTGACATGAGGGAGCTTTGGAATAGAAGAGAGGCCATTAATCCTAGGGCCCAAAGAAACGCTCTGGGAGGAATGGCAGGCAGAAGAAGAAGAAACTGAAAGAAAACTGTCAAGGACAAGACCTTTCGAGGAAAAAGAAATGCCAACAATGGCACTATCAGAATCTTGCAGCCCAGATACACAAGATTCTGAGAGGAAGTCAGGACAGTCTTTTGGATGTCGATAGTGAAACTCCAGACTTTGAAGGAAAGATATGGCAAACTCCAGAGCCTGTAACAGGGATAAGGTGCCTGAATTAACAGGTCATCTAAATAAGGAAAAATCTGAATGCCTTGGAGCCTGCAAAAGTCAATCACAGGAGGCAGACATTTTGTGAATACCCTTGGAGCAGTAGAGAGGCCATAGGGCAAAGCAGAAAAAGTACAATTGTGTACACTTACCATAAATGTAGATGTTGGAGTGTATTCACTGTTGCAGTCATTACATTTGGGTTATCTGGCTTGCAGGTAGCCCTCAGCTGGGAGAGACTTCCACACCATGAGGTAACATTGACGGATAATGGACAGAACCTAAGAATCTGAAATTATGAGTTGCCAGTTTGGAAGACTAAGGGAGAGCCAAAGGGACAAGGGAAATCTGGCTGAGGGTTGGGGTGGGCAAAATATCAAAGAGAAGCAAGCCTCTGGGACACAGGAGCCTGAGAAGACTTTCCAGGAGGAGTTGCCTAGCACTCTTCCTGCCTTTAGTGGCCTGACTAGGCTGTCTGCAAGCAAAGGCAGACCTAGCAGGATAGTTTATCCAGAACTAGGGGACACAAAAATAAGTTTACAGTCCTGCAAAGCTTTGCCCTTTTTCTTGGGGAGACAAATGTAGCAGCAGCAGTGCCAAAGAGATTTTTATTATCCAAAGGAGCATCCAGAAACTTTGCCTTAATGTCTTCAGGTAGTGACTGTAGACAAAGCCAAGAGTAATGTTTCATGACAGACCCAAAGGCAGCAGTTCTGGAAATGGCATCAGCAACATCATTGCTGCACCTGATAAGACTGTTGAGCCACCTGAGAGGTAAAGCCCAAAACAGAGCAGAAGACTTTCCTACAGAATCAGGGAGGTCAGAAATAACCTGACAAGCAAGGCCAGAGCATATCTGGTCGTGCAGATGTGGTAACTAATGGTCCTAAATGCCAGTCCATGGCCCTACCATCCTTAAATGAAGGCAAAAGTTTGGTAGAGGGTAAAGAAAGCTTGTCGGAGATTGACATCACAGCAGGACACAAACAGGAATTGTCAGTCCTCACGAACCTTATAGAACCTGTCAGATTTCTTTTGAACAGGGAGCTTAAAGGTAGCTAACAAAGCAATCAACACAGGAGGCACTGCAGAAGGTTTAGGAGTGTCCACCTAAAGTAACTCATAATACCTCTTCTGGATGTCAGACACCTGAGAAGAATTCCACTTAAAGTATTCCATAATTCTGGCTACTATCTCCCCAAAATACAACTCCTTGAAAGGAGACACAGGACTAATCGTCTTCTCTTCATCAGAGCCATAAGCCAAATGAGAAGGCATCTAGGAAGATGAGATAAGGGACCCTTCATCTGACTCTGAATCCTCATCTGCTGATCAGGTTCCTTTGGCATTTTGGAAAGAGTTGAAGTCCAAAGGGAAGTAGGCACAAAAAGCCCTTGGGGTGGTTTCAGGGCCATCAAGGCATTAAACAGGCCCTGAGTAAACTCCCGCTATTCCCTTTGAGAGTCATAACATACAATAGAATGTTTAGTCTTTTGTTTTTCTTAGTAGGGATTTCAGCCCTAACAATCACCAGAGGTTCCGAACTCTGACCAGATTCAGTAAGAGACTTAGGAACCTCTTCCCTGCTCAGAATCTATGGAATCCCACTACGACCCTCTGAGATAATCAACCGTGGTTCCCCATCAATGTCTGGAGCAGATGCCTGCAAAGCCTCAGTGTAAGTGCAGAAGGAAGTATCCATGCCTGCTTCTGACAGGGTCATGGCACAGGAATCAAAACTAGACACTGGTTGGCCTACAGAGCTAGCGCCTGCTTCTAAAGAGATGTCCGGTGGAGGCCAGGATAGCCAAAGAATTCAGTCAGGTGTCTGGCCTTTTTCTTAACAGAAGTACCTCAGGGTTAATTGAGTCTGCCATGCTACAACTGGCTAACTGTTTAAGCCTCTGGTTCTCAAGACAGATGTCCAGGAAAGACAACTGGCTTCTAAGAATTTTAGGCACAAACACCTTACAAATACTACAGGACATATGGTTGTGGGAATCACCCAAACAAAAAAAAAAAGACACTGTGACAATCCTTATAGGAATCTTCCCCCACAATGACATTTTTCCTTCTTGGATGACATGAACTCCAGGTAACCAAAGGGAAATATGACCAATAGTAAAAAGGAAAAAAAAAGGGCACTTATCTGACGGTTAGGTATTCAGCACAGCAAAGGGTGTTCAGACCGATAAGCAATGATGGCATTAATAATGGCATCAAAGAAGTTCTGGGCAACTACTTCTGTATGTCACCTTTATGTCCTACATCCTGTATGGGGAGCATATATGTGATGTACAGCACACACATGCCTTTGGTATACTGGCCAGATGGACTATTCTTGGCATGAGATCCCTAAGGTGAAGAGTACTGCAACAGTGATCTAGAAGGACATATTTCTCGTCCTTTCTCTAATTCTGGTTTGGACTACACAGAATTTTTCATAATGGTGCCTATTCAACACCGATTCTCTATTAGTATAGGCCACGTTTATTTGAAGTACTGATTAATTCAATGAATGTTTACCAAGTAATGGTTTTACAGTGTGCTTAGCAGCGTAGTGCTATGTTCTGACTCTTTGCACTATACAGTGTATTACTGTGGTTCTTTATAGGTATACCTCCTGCTAAACCTATTTTGACCTTCCTTTTGTAATCTGTGTTAGCTTCTCTCTATTCTTAGAACAGTCTGTTTTTTCATGCTTTGACTCTGTGTGTCTTCCTACACTTCTAGGAATAAGATAACTTCCTATGTATTAACTTTACTGCCTCCATGTAATATTTCGCTTTAGTAATTTTGCTATTTCTTTCTTTTCAAAGCCTGTACACTCAAGTCCCTTCCCCTTACATAGCAACAGCTCTGCAACAAGGCATGTCCACTGTCCTCCGTTATCACCTGAAACTGTTACTGCCACTGAATGTAAATGTAAAATGCTTTCCATTATTACTGAGAGAATCTTTCTGCTTAACACTTAATGTGTAACACCCCCCCCCCCCTACACACACACACATCTGGAACAGCGTGAAACATGGACTTAAAGACTCATGATGAGAAAAGTACAGTTTTGTACCTACCATAAATGTAGATGTCCGATAGATATGCAACTGCAGTCATAACATATGGGTTGTCCTGCCTCAGGCAGCCCTCGGTCGGCCGGATTCCAAAGCCTGGGTCCGACGTCGGCTGATGTCACATTTCTCTCCGACGTCAGAGCGGCTGGAGTATATAAGCATCAGCCGACGCCATCTTCTTCAGTGTTTCTTGCCCCAGATGCCAGGTGCCCTCCAAGGAAGGCTAAAATCAAATTTGTAAAACAAAAATAGGTTTCCAGACAAATAAGTAAGCAATAAACAGATACACCATAACAGATATCCCCAGCTAAGAATAACAGGGAGAGGAGTGGACCCAAGGCATAGAAAGGAAGGAGGGAGGGAAAACCCGACTGCAGTTGCATATCTATCGGACATCTACATTTATGGTAGGTACAAAACTGTACTATGTCCTTCAAGAATGCAACTGCAGTCATAACATATGGGTTGAATACCATAGCTTAGCTGGGGGAGGTGGTATGCTCTAGGAAAAGGATGGTGTAGCTAGCAATCCCTGCAGGACTGCCAAAGCAAAGCCTGCTCTGGATCTGGAAAATAAAGGGAGGTTGTAGTGTTTGGAAAATGTATGCACGGAGCTCCATGTAGCAGCTTCTAGAATATCCTTTGTAGGCACCCCTCTTAAGAAGGCTGTGGAGGTGGCTGTAGCTCTGGTAGAGTGTGGTCTGATATTGGCTGGCACACTCTTTCCATGGAAGGAATAACAATATCTGATGCAATGTCCAATCCATTTTGAAATTGTCTGTTTGGAAATTGCTTTTCCCTGTACTCCAGGAGCGTAAGCTACAAATAGCTGATCGGACTTCCTACTGATCTTGGTTCTGTCTAGATAGTAGCGAAGTTGTCTATGTATGTCCAAAGTATGCAACAGTCTTTCCCCTTTGTTTTCAGGATTGGGGAAGAAAGTAGGCAGGTGAATTGCCTGATTTAGAGAGACCCTAGATACCACTTTTGGCAGAAAGGAAGGATTGGTTTGTAAGGAGACCCTGTCCCGGTGGAAGATTATGAAGGGTGGTATTGCCATTAGTGCCTGTAATTCTGAAACCCTTCTAGCTGAGGTAATGGCCAGCAGGAAAGCTGTCTTCCAGGACAGAAATTGTAAATCCGCTGAAGCTGCTGGCTCGAAGGGAGGTAGAGTCAATTTTTCTAACACAAAATTGAGATCCCAAGCTGGTACTGGTGCCTTTCTTGGAGGTTTTATATTCTTGATCCCTCTAAGAAATTGCCTTAGCAAAGAATGTGAGAACACAGGTGGGTCAGTGTTGTATCTAGCTGAAGCATGTATTTTTATGGAAGAGTATGAAAGTCCCTTATTTAGCAATTCTGCCAAGTACTCCAGAATGAGTGGAATGCTCAGTACTGATGAATCTTGACCCTTGTTGGTATTCCAAATGCTGAAACGCTTCCATTTGGCTGAGTAAGCCCTTCTGGTGGATGGTCTGCGGGCTTCTGTGAGTATCCGCTGAACTTCCTTGGAGAGAGATAAATTGAGGTTATTTATGTGATCTTCCAAACTGTTAGTGTAGAGTCTGGAGGTTGGGATGAGCTGTCTTGAAGTTGTGTTGGGTCAACAGTTGAGGCCATTTGGGAAGGGTCCACGGTTTGTTGTGACATATGCTCCGTAGTAGTGGGTACCAGTGTTGTCTCGGCCAGTTCGGAGCTATTAGGATTCCCTTTGGCTGCTCTGCTTTGATCTTTAGTAACACTGTGGTCATCAGTGGCAGAGGTGGAAATGCATAGATGACTAGGGAGCTCCAGTTGAATGAGAGAGCATCTATCTTCCATGCTTGTGGATGATTTGTCCTTGAGCAGAACTTTTGTAGCTGATGACTGAGTTGGGAGACAAATAGGTCTACGTCTGGCCTGCCCCATGCCATGGTTAGTTGTGCAAAGATGTCTGGATGTAACCTCCATTCGTGTGGGTCTAGGAAATTCCTGCTTAGACTGTCCGCCAGAACATTGTCTCTGCCTGGAACAAATTGGGACTGTAGCTATATGTTTAGACTCAGTGATTTTTCCCAAAGATTCATTGTTAGCCTGCAAAGGGGGTAAGAGTGAGTACCTCCCTGCTTGTTTATGTACCACATCACAGTGGTGTTGTCTGTCCTTATTAGAAGGTGGCCTTGATGAAGTTGATGTCCAAAGGCCTCGATGGCATGCATTACTGCCAGCATTTCTTTTTGGTTGATAGGCAGATGTTCTTCCTTTGGATTCCATTGTCCTTGAATACATCTGCCCTCCATGTGCGCCCCCCATCCATGGTCTGAGGCGTCTGTGGTAATGGTCTGTGTTGTCTGAGGTTTTTTGAACGGCATGCCTGTGTTTGACTGACTTGCTGAGGCCCACCATAGAAATTCCTTTTGAAGACATGGAATGAGTGGGATAATTGCTTCTAGGTTGTTGTTGTGCTGAGACTATAAGCTCTTTAGATACCATTGAAGTTTTCTCATGTGTATAGTCTTGCTAGTGGGACCAGGAGAATGCAAGATGCCATGAACCCCAGGGCCTGTAGGAATCTCCTTGCAGTCATCTGGGAGAGTTTTGCTAAACTTTTGAAGTAATGAGTTAACTGCTCTTGCTTGTCTTCTTGTCAAGTAGGCCATTTGAGAGGCTGTGTCTGGTTTGGCTCCTAAGAAAATTATTTGCTGGGATGGTAGAAGCCTTGACTTTTGAAAGTTGACTGTGTATCCCAAAGCCTGTAGCAAGTGTATGACATAATTCAAGTTTTTTGTCAAGGTTAGTTCGTTGTCCGCTTGTATGAGGCAATCATCCAGGTAGGGGTAGATTTGTATCCCCTGGAGTCTGCAATGAGCAATTACTGATGCCAGGCATTTCGTGAATACTCTGGGCGCAGTATATAAGCCAAAAGGCAATGCTAATAATTGATAATGCTCTGGCCCTGCAAGAAATCTGAGGTATCTTCTGCAGCTGTGTCTGATAGGGACATGCAGGTATGCCTCCCTTGAGGTCCAGAGTAATCAGCCAAGACCCCTTGCCCAGCATGGGAAGGAGTTGCTGTAAGGTCAGCATTTTGAACTTTGGTACTATGAGAAAAGTGTTTAAAGCGGACAAGTCCAGTATCGGTCTCCATTGGTTTTCTTTTCTTGGAACAAGGAACAGTCTTGAGTAAAACCCCTGACCTTGTTCTTGTTGAGGCACTTTTTTCTATTGCTTTGATCTGAGTCAGCAGAGAAATTTGCTTGATAGCCTCTGCCTTTTGATTTTGTGGAAGATTTGGCATGCCTTGTTTTCTTGGTAGGGTATGAAAATAGAACCTGTAACCATGATCTATAATGTCCAATATCCATTTGTCTTTTGTCAGTTTGTGCCACTTTTCTGAGAACAGAGATAACTTTCCTCCCAAAGGAGCTTGTTTTTGCTCCTTGGTCGGAGAAGTTAGAGTCAAGTCATTGAGATTGTCCCTGAGTGACAGGGGAAACCCCTGTGTCACCTCTTTGGTTTGTTGGATGTCCTTCATGGATGCATCTGCAGTCATTTGCCATTGGTGTCCCCTATAGGATCCTCTATATTGCCCTCTGCCACGGGCACGCCTGTTCTTGCCCCTTTGAAATTTTTCCGGATTTGGGAAGGACCAGTTTTTAGAAGGCCAGTTCCTGCTGAACCTGGGGGGCTGAACCTGGAGAAAATCTTTAACTGTCTGAACTGACTTGGCTTTTTCTTCAATGGTCTTTAACACATCTTTAGCATTATCACCAAAAAGTTTGTTCTTTTCCAATGGAGCATCCAGTAGCTTTGCCTTAACATGGTCCGGTAAGGGTTGCTCTCTTAACCATGCATGTCTACGAATGACGCTCTTGTCTTAGCTGCCCTACATGAAGCCTCCAATGCATCATATCCACACTGCAGAAAATGATTACTAACCTGCTGAGAGTTATGGATAGCCTCCTGCAAAGACTTCCTATCTAAAGGGTCAGGAGAGGCTAATTTTTTCTGTAAATCATCCAACAGGGAATCCTGATATTGAAACATATGAATCAGACAATTGAGAGCTCTCATAGTTAAGGTAGTAGAGGTGTAAACCTTCTTCCCCCATCTCTCTAAGGACCTTGCCTCTCTGTCAGAAGGCAAAGGATTTTTGGAAGTGGTAGCAGAAACCCCCTTAGGCCCCTGGGAAATAGTTTTTAAGTCTACAGCATGGGCCCTAAAGAAATGAGAATGGGTTTCAGGGACCCTATAGTATCTGTCAGGCTTGACAGGAGCCGGGGGCAGAGAATCAGGGTAGCACTGGAGTCAGAGTAAAGGTCATCCAACACATCAAGCACAGGAGGAATAGCTAAGGGTCTGTGTTGTGGCTTTTAAGGAAAGTTCGGCTTCCTGGAATCAGAAAATTCCTGACCTTGCCACTGGAAATGCTCCCTCATGGAATGCAGAACTTCCCCAAAAGAAATATCCTCAGGAGGAGAGGCCAAAGGAATGGAGTCCTCTGCATCCGAATCCTCGAAAGTCTGAAAAGGGGGTTCCTGGGATTCGGAAAGCACAGAGTCCCCAGAATCTTCATCTGAAGAAAGGGGGTCAGGTGGTTCAACCCTGGGCCTCTTGTCAGGAGGAGGCTGGGATCCTCTCTCAGGATGGGCCTGGGAGCCTCTGATCAGAGAAATTAGATCTGCGGCCAAGGACATAATTTGAGCTTCAGGGTTAGGCGAGGCAAGGTTTTAGCAGAGTGATGCTTGGCCTGGCTTGCAGGCTTGGCCTGGCTTGCTGCCTTAGCACGTGTGTAGGCCTTGATAGACATAGACATGGGAGGCCTGGCAGCCCCACGTGCAGGGGTAACCTTATCCAAAGCAATGGTCTCGGGCATTTCCTCGGTTACAGTATCCAGAGGAAAATCAATAATTGGCGTTGGTGTGGCCTCCGGTGTCGGAGGTATCAGTAATGCAGTGTCTTCGGTTCCAAGCGGTGGAATAACCACCTCAGAGGGAACCGGGGCACTGGCGGTAAGTTTTGGCGTGGAGTCGGAGGAAGTCGCGGGCCGAGGAGGTCGGTCCCGGTCTTTCCGTTTTTTAGAAATATGTGTAGTCGGTGTTCCGACGGCATAATGTAAGCAAACTTTTCGCCAAAAAAGTCTTCAGCGAACTCCGCCCGGTGCCTGAGAGTGCGCTTATTGAAGCGAGTATAGGCGGCACAGGCCGAGAAGTCGTGGACTGGGCCAAGGCAAGGGAGGCAGTAAGAATGGAAATCCTTATGAGGTATTTGTTTACCACAAGACAAACAATTATTTACTTTTTCAGTTAATTCTGACATCGGCTGAGGCAAGAAAAGGTCCCCAACGGGGTACTTAGCTTTTTTGATGTCTTCGGTTTCGAAGAATACAGGAGCTGACCGACCGGCACTTGCGAACTGCTTCTGCTTCGGGCACCACGTGGCAAGAAAGACTGGAGAAGATGGCGTCGGCTGATGCTTATATACTCCAACCGCTCTGACGTCGGAGAGAAATGCAACATCAGCCGACATCGGACCCAGGCTTTGGAATCCGACCGACCGAGGGCTGCCTGAGGCAGGACAACCCATATGTTATGACTGCAGTTGCATTCTTGAAGGACATCATTTGAGAAGTAACAATAGGTGTTCTACCCATTAGTTTTGGCATTGCCGCTTTTTCTTGAGCAAAGAAGTTGAGAGATGTGGATAAGATGATATGCAAAAGCTCATTATGCAACGGCCGTAGCATTCTAGGAGCTACACATAAACACTGGTACAGTCCAGTGTTCTCTGTTATCACCATCAATCCTATCACCTTACTCTGCTTTCCTCCCATTAATCTCTACTACCTATAACTGCATCCCTCCACAGAATGTCACTTATCCATACATCTAAGTTGCAAATATGGCACTACTACGTCATTCTTCACTACATTTGCACACTAAAAGAGCTATCACAAGCCTCTCGCCCCGTTACTTTAAACACCTACCACACAATACACTTCTGTAATATCTTATCCAGTCTACTTGATATTAATTACATTAGCACCCTGAAATACAAGCAAGCAGAACAAGCTCCATTATTATCCAAAATTGTCTATAAACGTGTCTGTTCAATAGTGCCATTGCTAACTGGGCAATAATACTGGGAGAGGGATATACATCCATATCTTGAACTCACACTTCTCTAACCCCAGCCCCCCACACATTCCAAAACAGCAACAGGCTACCTCTCCAAACATGAGGACCTAAAATACTACACAGTAACCTGGTAAGTCTGTATAACAAAATCATAGAAGTTTGTGCTTGTGAAGCCCACTACTCACCTGCTCTCTTCATAGTCACAGAAACATGCTTAAAGCCAATTACCAAAGACACAGCAATACTTCCACCAAGTAGTAATACACGCACAGTAGATAGAACCAACAAAAAAAGCAGGTAGAGTTGCCGTTTCCACAGGAATGTTTTAGATCTCTCCACTTAACATGATACTATACCGTCTCTCAACAATGCTGAACTTTACACTTCACTCCTCAAATCTCTAGATATCATAAGTTTATACATACCATCTGGAAGAGATCCTCTACTATAGTCCAACAAACACAAGACTGGAAACCATCTTGCTAGGAGACATTAACACAGACTGTCAAAACACAGTCCTAGAAAACCCAACAAATTCAGTTTACCATTACAGCTTCTCAGTTGATCGATTCCAACTAGAATTGCCACTTTTAGTACATCCATCCTATAGTATACCCATCCTATACTGGACTCAACATCCACTTCAGTGTTGCCACAAATGGCACCCTACCAAATAGCATAAGCGACATAACCAGACATTCCAAACATCCCCACAAGGTTCATCACTATAACACAATCAGAAATTTCAGTATCTTCAAGAGACTTTTACAGCCACCCTGCTCCAGATCAGTTGGGTTCCATTTAAAACTATTCCCCTTGATGCTACTTGAAGAAAAAACCTGGAAGTGATGGCAACAACCTAAGTCTCAAATATCCCTGTAACAATATAGCCAGGTAAGGAAACATAGCAAGGAATGCATGAAACAAGACAAAGTTTATTATAGAAATACCCAAAATTCATCATCAAACAACCCAAAAAACTTCTGGAAATTCATAAATACATTGCTCCATCCAGGAAAAGCATCCCATCCCCAACCAATAACTCCCAAAAGCACTGCTTCACACTTTAACTCATTATATAAATACTGTAACGTCCATCCCACAAATCCAGCCACCCACCCTAATCACTGAAGCAACAGACGTTCACATTCATTCCAATGCCAGCATTTACAATCAAAAAATACCTATGCTCCCTTAAGATGACCACCACTGCCCCGACCAACTTCCATCTGAATACCTTAAACTCTCTAGATAGAATTCAGACAAAATATGCAAAGCATATAAACCACTCTATTCAAGGAAAATGTCCCCACCTTATGGAAAACATCCTATACAACAATCCTCCATAAAAGAGGCTCATCAGCCAAGCTCACAAACTATAGATTAATCACCATTCTCTAATACTGGTCCAAAATCTTGGAAATATGCATTCAGTCAACTTTCTACAAACATTACCTCATGTAACCTCTTCTCTTTTTCACAGCATAGTTTCAGAACCAATCACAGTACAACCACTCCTTTGAAGGTTCACAGGTATAATAAACCACAATAGGAATTCAGGTCTTCTAATCTCAGTCCCATTTCTGGATCTAGGCAAATCATTTGACACAGTCATCCCTTTCTCCTACTAAACTCTCTTCCTTAGGGCTATCACCCTCCTAACTTAACTAGTTTCCTAATAGTGAAATAGCAAGGTGATTTGTCCTCTTTCCTTCTTTTAACTGTTGGAGTTCCACAAGGCTGCTTCGTAGGACCGCTACTGTTCAACTTATTAATGACCTAAACACAGCAGCCAAAAAAAGACACCATAGTATGATATGCTAAAGAACCCACTCTAATATGTGCTGCTAGGACAATAACTATGCTCCAAACATTCACCCAGAAATCATTCTCCGTTACAGAAGCTTAGCTCAACTCAAATCCTTCTGAATCCAAATAAAAAAAGGTACTACTATTCACCTCCAACACTCCTCCAAAAAAACTACATTTAATATAGTCATCCAACAAGTCCAATATAGAAATGGAATCCCACACCAAACTGTGTGATACCTGAAATTTGATCTCCAGTCTCCACTTTCAGCAAGCCATAAAGATAGACACCCCAAAATCTAGGTTATGTCTATAGAGGAAAACACTACCTTACTTAGGTTCATAGGATGGTACTAAGCTATCAGCCCTAGGGCCTATGCAAGCCTAGCCATAACAATTCCCTGGATATTTCTTCCCACAATATTTACTTCTCTGGGCCCCTGACTCTGCTAGTGAAAAGATAGCCACTTCTTTTCTACTCCTAACCCTATTATATGCTTATTTTATCCTAATCAATCTCAGCTCTGTTCTATCAACCAAAACTAGAACAATGCTACAATAAAGTAGCCAAATTTGTAACAAATTAGATCACATCGCTGCCTCTCAATACAACTTAATACTGTGGCTCGAACTAAATAATTCTGTATTGTACTTTTTTATTTTTATTTAACATTTGTTGACCGGGAATGTCCGACTAGGTTCCACAGATCCTGTTTTCAGCAGAGGTCCGAGGAGAAATGCTCCAGAAGCATGTCTTTAGCATGTGGGAGGAAACCGGAGTACCCAGAGGAAACCCACGCGAACGCAGGGAGAACATGCAAACTCCACACAGAAGGCACCCCAGCCGAGAATCGAACCGGAGAACCTCTTGCTGTGAGGCGACAGCATTAACCACTGCACCACTGTGCCGTCCAATTGATTGCAATTAATTACAACCTGCAACTTTCAAATTACTGCACAACTCTGAAAAATTCTCATTTCTTCACTCCATCATTCATCCTTACACTACTAAAAGACATCTACGCTACAGTGAAAAATCATTACTCTCTATTGCTAAACCTAACAATGCAGAATACTCCCTGTATTCACACTGCATTGCTAATAGCTGGAATACCACCATACTCTACTTAAGTCGCAACCTAAAGACTTTACATGCCAACTGAAGCAATGCTTGATAGATAACTGGTTCTACACCTGCACAACAAGGAGTTATGTACTTACCATAACTTGGCATCTATGTTATCCTCTGTCATTATTTATCACCACAGGGTCTAGGATCCTATTACCAGATCTGAAATGGCAGCATACAACAGACCGATCCTAGGCTCCATCTCCTCCCTCTCACATAATGCCCTCTAACCCTCAGATCGAGTTTGCTAACCTATTCCTAAAAGATACTCCTGCAAAAACAGGAGAGGAAAAAAGTCCGGAACCCAAAGAAAACATTCCAACTTCCTCTAAGACCTAACAAGGCAGGGGGATTGAGGGAGGAAATATGATGAATAATGACACAGGATAACACAGATGCCAAGTTATGGTAAGTACATAACTGTTAGTAGAAAAACTTGCTCCTGCTTGTAAAAGTGAAAACAAAAACGAAAGGATATCTGAAAAAGAGGCAGAAAAGGGATCCAGATTACTGCTCTTGGCCCAGATGGAAAACCTTTTCTACTTACTGTTGTAAACCTTTCTGGTGGAAGGTTTCTGAGAGGCTAGAATAATATGCTTGATAGGGGACACCAGCCTGGACTATTGTAAGATCACTGGAACTGGAGAAACCATGAGGTTAGACAAAGGGTCTGAAGATTTGGCATAGGAAGCCCCGAAGGATGGGTGATCAGATCCTCCAGAGGGATCCAGTACCAATGGAGGATACTTCAGATGAGACCTGATGAAGGGAAGCCATGGTTGACGGGGCCAGAAAGGGGTAATGAGGATAAGGGATGTCCTCAGTTGTTGTGCTTTCTGCAGAACCTTGGGACTTAGAGGTACAGGAGGACAGGCCTAAACGAGAGCAGGAGGCCAGTCATGAACTAGAGCATCCCTTGGTCACTCCCCCGGAGGGTGAATCAGGGCAAAGCACATGCTGCATTTGTGGTTAGCTGGGGAGGCAAAAATGTTGCAGCATGGTGGACCCCCAATGGTCAAAAATCTGATTCACCACTGTGGGTTTGAGAGACAACTCGTGAGGACTCCAGATGGATCTGCTGAGTTTATTGGCCAAAACTTTGGAGTCCCCGGGAGTATGCATTGCAAGAAAGAAACGCCCAGAGGATCACCCATTCCCACACTCTTGTGGCCTCTCTGCACAATGGATAAGTTTGTGTCCGTCCCTGCCTGCTGACATACTAGACCAGAGCGCCATGTTGTCCTTCTGAACTGCAGTCGTCCCCAGAGGGAGGTAGTCCTGAAAGGCTTGCAAAGTTAGGAGAACTGCTCTCATCTCTAGGATGTTTATGTGTAGCTTGGTTTCTATGGGGGGCCATGTGCCTTGGACAGTTCACCCTTGGAAATGCCCCCCCAACAGGGAAGTGTCTGTGGTCACTGTGGCAGAGTAAGAAAAAAGATCCTGACTAGGAGGAGATCCTGAAATTGAAGCCACCAAAGGTGGTGTCATATGCCCACAGGCGTTAACTTTATGGTCATGTACATGGGCTGAGACAGAGCAGACCACTGAACCACTAGGGTCCACTGTGAAACCCACATATGGTACCTTGCCAGGAGAACAAGGTGAATGGCCGTGGCCATGGATCCTAGGGTTCAAAGAATCAAGTGGACAGGGGGAAGTGACAGGTCTAAAATCTGAGTGGCCTGGTCCCGGATCAACTGAACCCTGCATAGAGGCAATTCTGCCATCTCTGTGAGGAAGTCTAGTTGAACTCCATCTGCTGAGTGGGGACCAGACTGGATTTCGAAAGAATGATCATAATACCCAATTGATTGAAAAAGGGAAGAACATAATGGATTGCTTGTGTTAGTCGATACCTCGATGATGCTATGAGGAGCCAGTTGTCGAGGGATACGGAAAGACCCGAAACCCCTGCAGGTGAAACACTATCACTGCCATACTTTTAGTAAACACCCAGGGGGCGGAGGTGAGACCAAAGGGCAGGGTTCTGAACTGGTAAAGATTGGCTCCTAACCAGAAGCAAAGATGTCTGCTGGAATACCTGTCTATCTTGATGTGACAGTAGATGTCCTGGAGATCCATGGAGCACATCCAATCATCCTTGCATAAGGGAGACAGAATGGACTGAGCAGTGACCATCTAGAACTTGGACTTTTTGACTGACAGACTGAGCTCGCTGAGATCCAAAATAGGATGCAGGTCCCCCATCTTTTTTGGCACTAAAAAGAAGCAATAATAAGTACTGGATCCTCTTTGTCCTGCTGGGACCTCTTGGTTGGCTTTTTTTTTTTTTTGAAGAAGTTGCTGAACTTCCTTGAAGGCCAACTCCTTCTGACTGGGTGGAACATTGGGGAGAAAATTTTGTATAGGAGGGGGTTCCAAAAAAAAAGGGAACACAACCCCTAGAAATTATGTTTAACACCCACTGATCACAGGTAATATTTGTCCAGGCTAGTGGGTGAAGGGAAATGTGACCCCCAACTGCCTCCAGAGCAGTCAGGCAACACCTCAGGAGTGCTGATAGGACTGCTTAGAGAAGGGTTACCTGGAGCCCTGGTTTTGTGGACCCTCACCCCACCTCTAGGACAGTGTCAGCCATTAAAACCTCTCCCCTGGCCACTGGAAGAGGAGTCATCAGGAACATCCTGGAAAGGAGACTGACTTCCATTGCTACATCTTCCTAGTTCCTCGCTGACTCTTAGAGAAAGATCTCTGAGGAGGAGAAAGCTTGATTCTGACCACAGACAAAGTCTTCCCTCTCTGCAAGTCAAAGTGTCCTTAATAGAGGGCGGGCCCATCAAAGGGGACATTGGTAAAGGATGCTTTGAAAGGGTTCCACAAACATGCATAGACATAACCAAGCATGACACCTCATAGCTATGATGGTACCTGCTGCTCGACAGGTAGCTTCTGAAATATGAGAAATTGACCTCATTGAGGAGTTTGCGAGGAACATCTAAGTATAGAGCTTGGGGGGGGGCACCTTTCTGAAGTCCTCCACTGGCAATAACTCTGTAAGGGAAGTGGAAAGTTCTTGGACCATATTCCTTTGGAAGCAAGTAAAGTGTGTCAAGTAATTACCTGCTCTCAGTCAAAAGGTAGCTGAGGTGTATACACACTTCCGCGCCCCTGTTCAGGCGATGGACCATAGATCTCTGCTCTGCCAGCTCCTCCTTAACGGCAGCGACAACCACAATGGCTTTGACTGGAGCTCCTTTGCTCCACGGTCCACAGGAGAGCTGAGAAATTTATCTGCACACTTGGAGACTGGCTCCACAGTGTCACACTCCTTCCATGCCCTGCTGGCAATCAGATCTACTAACTTGTCATTGGGGGGGGACACCCAGGAAGTAGATGGGCCCATTGGACTCCTCCAAAGATGGGAGCTGGGGAGACCATCCGCCCTTCTGCTTCAAGATTCCAAGGATGTCTCCAAAGGAGATATCGTTGGACGGAGATCTGGGGGACCCATCTCCCTCATCGAGGTCCATGTCTTCAGTGAGGGACTCCGCAGGGGAGTACAAGTGCCTCCTCTTGCATGTTCTCTTACAATGTACCTCCTCCATGGGGGGCTCTGGGGGAGGACTCAGAAGATGCAGGCACTCCCTGAGAGGAAACTCCCTGAATGCTCAGACGGGACGGCTTACCCTGAATTGGATGGGAGGCCTCATCAGCCAAAGTAGAGAGAGGCAAGGATGGACCCGGAGGGGCGGCAGATGAAACTCCTGTCCTGGAGAAGGTCCTCTCTACCACAGGGAAGGTCGAGGGGCTGGAAGCGGTCCCACCCCCAATTTCAGAGGGAGAAGTCCCCTGGAGAGGAGGAATGAGCCTAGAAACAGCACCATGACACCCAGATGATACTGGTCTGGAGCTATCAAAGGCTGAGGCCCTGAGGGGAAGAGATTGGTCCAAAAAGATGGGACCTAATCCTGCCCCCATGGAACCAGCACTAACCACTCCAGCATGAGGCTCACTCTGGTCTGAGGGCAGAGGAAAGTACAGTTTTGTACCTACCATAAATGTAGATGTTCGAGTGCTAATACAGCTGCAGCCATAACAGATGGGCTTTCCTGCCGTCAGGCGGGTCCTCGGTCGGCCGAATTCCAAAGTCTAGGTCCGGCATCGGTGCGACAGGGGTATAAAAGAACCAGCTGACGCCATTTTCTTCAGTTTTTCTTGCCCCAGATGTCAGGTGCCCCCAGAAGGAAGGGCAATACATAAATTTATGTAATAATGCAATGCAATATGATCAAAAAACAGTAATTGCAAGCAAATACACCATAAATGAATACCCCAATCAGGTTGTATGAGGAGGTGTTAGCCAATAGGCCTGTCCCAAGAGGGGAAGGAGGGAAACCTGGACTGCAGCTGTATTAGCACTCGAACATCTACATTTATGGTAGGTACAAAACTGTACTATGTTCATCGTGCATACAGCTGCAGTCATAACAGATGGGTAGAATCCCAAAGCTAAAAAAGGGGTGGTAGGCACTAGGTGGAACTAGGAGGAGCCAGGATGCCCTGCAAGACTGCAGTGGCAAAGCCTGCTCTGGTTTTGGAGTATAATGGTAGGTGATAGTGCTTGGAGAAGGTATGCACAGAACTCCAAGTGGCTGCTTCCAAAATATCTTTGGTAGGAACCCCTCTGAGGAAAGCTGCAGAGGTAGCTGTGGCCCTTGTGGAGTGAGATCTGATGCCTGCAGGTACAGTTTTACCATGAAAAGAGTAACAAAAGCGTATGCAGTGGGCTGGCTATCCATTTTGAGATTGTTTGGAAATAGGCTTCCCTTGAGCTCCTGTAGCATAGGACACAAAGAGTTGCTCTGATTTTCTGAAAGGCTTTGTTCTGTCCAAATAATAATGCAGCTGTCTGTGGATGTCCAAGGAATGTAGTAGTCTCTCCCCTTTGTTTTGAGGATTAGGGTAAAGGGTAGGTAAGTGGATAGCCTGATTCAAAGCTACCCTGGATACCACCTTTGCATAAAGGAAGGATTGGTTCGTAAGGAAACTCTGTCCTGATGGAAAATGATGAAAGGCTGCACAGCCATGAGGGCTTGTAGTTCCGAAACCCTGCGAGCTGAGGTGATAGCCAGAAGGAAGGCTGTTTTCCAGGACAAATATTGCAGTTCTGTTGAGGCAGCTGGCTCAAAAGGAGGCAAGGTCAGTTTTTCTAGAATGAAATTGAGGTCCCAAGCAGGTACTGGTTGTTTCCTTGGGGGTTTTATATTCTTAGCCCCTCTGAGGAATTGTCTTAAGAGGGGGTGAGAGAATAAAGGAGGATCAGTGTTGTATTCTGCAGAAATGGCTGAGGCATGGATTTTGATGGAGGAGAATGAAAGTCCACTGCTTAGCATCTCAGCTAGATACTGTAATATTTGAGGTAAATTCAGTATTCCATGATTCTGGCCCTTTTTCTCATTCCAGGCACAAAACCGTTTCCATTTTGCGGAGTAAGCTTTTCTAGTAGAAGGCCTTCTGGCCTCCAAAATGACATCCTGCACCTCCTTGGAGAGTAGGGTCTGTTGTGAAGTTAAGGAATCTTCCATGCGGCCAGATTGAGTGTTTTCAGCTGACTGTGAAGAGTTTTGAAGCTGTGCTGAGTCAGAAGAAGAGGCATTAGAGGTAGGATCCATGGTGGGGAATGAGTCAGGCTCCTCAGGAGTGGGTACCAGTGTTGTCTTGGCCAGTCTGGAGCAATGAGAATCATCTTTGGTCTGTCTGCTCTGGTTTTTAATAGAACTTTGGGCAGCAGAGGAAGAGGTGGAAAGGCATAAACTGTCATTGTTGTCCAACTGAAAGAGAGTGCTTCCACTCTCCAGGCCTGTGGATGAAAGGTCCTTGAGCAGAATTTTGCCAATTGGTGATTTTTGTGGGAGGCAAAGAGATCTATGTCTGGCCTTCCCCATGCTTGAATTATCTCTGTAAAAACTTGAGGATGCAACTTCCATTCGTGTGGATCTGTCATATTTCTGCTTAGGTTGTCTGCCAGCGTGTTTTCCTTGCCTGGCAAGTACTGTGCTTGAAGTTCGATTTATAATTCCAGAGCCATGTTCCAAAGAGACATGGCCAGCCTGCATAGGGGGTATGAATGGGTTCCTCCCTGTTTGTTTATGTACCACATTACCGTGGTGTTGTCTGTCCTTTTCAATAGTTGACCCGGATGCAGAAGGTTTTTGAAAGCTATAATAGCATTTATTACTGCTAGCATTTCCTTTTGATTGATGTGTAGGTGCTTTTCTTTTTGGGACCATTTGCCCTGAATGCACCGATCTGTCATGTGCACCCCCCAGGCGTAGTCCGAGGCATCTGTTGTGATGACTTGATTTGCTTGAGGCTTGCAGAATGGGAGACCTGTGTTTCTTTGGCATGCTTGAGCCCACCACAGAAATTCCTTTTGAAGACATGGAATCAGTGGTATTATTGTTTCCAAACTGTGGCTGTATTGAGACCATAGGTTTTTCAGGTACCATTGAAGTTTCCTCACATGCAGCTTTGCACATGGGATTAGTAGGATGCAAGATGCCATGAATCCCAGAGCCTGCAGGATTTTCCCTGCAGTCAGCCTGGTGAAATTTGCTAGTTTTCTGAGGTATTGAGTTAGTTGCCCCTGTTTCTCTGGCATGAGGTAGGCCATCTGGGTGTTTGTGTCCAAGTTGGCACCCAGGAAAATTATTGTTTGAGAGGGTATTAGCCTTGATTTCTTTTTGTTGACTGTGTATCCCAGAGAATTCAACAACATTATTACAAAAGCCAGATGTTTCAGAAGTATGTGCTTGCTGTCCGCTTGGATCAGGCAGTCGTCCAAATATGGGTATATTTGTATCCCTTGAAGTCTGCAGTAGGCAATTACTGATGCCCGGCATTTCGTGAATACTCTGGGTGCAGTAGATAAGCCAAAGGGCAATGCAGAGAATTGATAATGGGTTGAACCTGCAAGAAATCTGAGGTATCTTCTGCAATCTTGTCTGATTGGGACATGCAGGTATGCCTCCTTGAGGTCCAATGTTACCAGCCAAGACTCCTTGCCCAGCATAGGAAGGAGCTGCTGTAATGTGAGCATCTTGAATTTTGGCATGAGTAAAAATGTGTTTAGGATGGATAGGTCCAAAATGGGTCTCCAATCTTTTCCCTTCCTTGGTACCAGGAATAATCTGGAATAAAAACCTTGACCTTGTTCTTGTGTAGGTACCTCTTGAATAGCTTTCATGTCCATGAGATCTGAAATTTGTTTTTGTGCCTCTGCCCTTTGATTGTGTGGCAGGTTTGGCATGCCTCTCATTTTTGGAAGGGTGTGAAAATGGAATCTGTAGCCTCTGTTTATAATGTCCAGGATCCATTTGTCTTTTGTGACAATATGCCAATTTTTTGAAAATAATGCCAGTTTTCCGCCTAAAGGTGCTGCCATTTGAGCCTTGCTTGGCATGCAAAGGGGAAAGTCATTGGGTCTGCTTTCTGAATGGCTGTGAACTATCCTCACCACCTCTTTGTGTAGGAGCGTGCCATTGTCTGCCTCTAAACGATCCTTGAGATTGCCCTCTGCCCCTCGGGCGCCTGTATCTACCTCTTTGGGGTCTGTCCATGGCTGGAAAGGACCAGTTTTTGGAAGGCCAATTTCTACTGAAACGTGGAGTTTGTACCTGTAGGAAATCTTTCACTGTTTGCATTGATTTAGCCTTTTCCTCCATTTTCTTTAATACCTCCTCAGCTTTAACACCAAATAATACATCTTTTTGCAGAGGGGCATCTAGTAATTTAGCTTTGATATGATCTGGTAAGGTTTGCTCTTTGAGCCAGGCATGTCTACGTATGACTGATCCTGTAACAGCAGCTCTACATGAGGACTCTAAAGCATCAAAACCACATTGCAAGGTATGTTTACCCACTTGTTCTGCACTATGCATCAAATCCTGCAACTCCTTCAAGTCTTGTTGTTCAGGTTGTGACATTTTGCTTCTCAACTGTGATAACAGAAACTGTTGGTACTTTAACATATGGAACTGGCAGTTTAATGCCCTCATGGTTAAGGTGGCCGAGGTGTATACCTTTTCCCCCCACCTTTATAAAGCTCTGGAATCTCTCTCTGAAGGTAATGGATTTTTAGCAGTGGAGGCCTTAATTCCCTTGGGGCCCTGTGAGATGGTTTCTGGGTCAGCCGCATGGCTTTTGTATAGGAATTGGTGTGAGTCAGAAACCCGGTAATACCTGTCTGGGTCAGCCGCTGGCTTTTGTATAGGAATTGGTGTGAGTCAGAAACCCGGTAATACCTGTCAGGCTTGACTGGGGCTGGAGGTAGAGAGTCTGGGTTAAGGCAGGCCTCCGAATACACATCATCTAGAATGTCTAAGACAGGAGGTATAGCTAGAGGCCTGTGCTGAGGGAGCAAGAGAAAATCCCTAAGCCTTTTCTTGGAGTCTGAGTACTCTTGGCCTTCCCAGTGGAAGTGTTCCCTCAAGGTATGCAAGGTTTCCCCAAAAGAGTAATCCTCGGGGGGGGGGGAGACAGAGGGAATGGACTCCTCTGCATCAGAATCTTCAAAAGGGGAGTATGAATGTTCCTGGTCATCAGAATGCTCTGAAATAATGGAGGCCTGGTCCGAGGAGGGGGATTCTTCCTCCACTCTGGGCCTTTTGTCCGGGGGGGGGGGGGTTGAGAACTCCTGATAAGAGTAATCAAATCCTCAGCCATTTGAGGCATGGGGCCTTGAGAAGGGCCCTGTGGAGCTTGTCTCTTACTATGCATGGCTGCCTTAGACTTAGTGAAAGCCTTGATGGAAAAAGAAGAGGAAGGCCTGAAGACACCTCGAGAGGTGGCAGACCTGTCTAAACTCTGAGTTTCACCGCCAAGAGTGGCTTCGGTATTGGTAGTCGGGGTGTGGGCTGAAGAGCCTACGACCTCGGGTACAGTAGACACCGCCAATGAAGTGTCGTCGGTAGTCAGGGGCTGCGTAGGTGCCTCACTGAGAACCGGACCACCTGTAGTCGACTTTGGCGTGGTGTCGGTAGAAGCCACGGACCTCGTATGTCGGTCCTTATCTTTGTGTCTTTTACTCAAAACTGGAGTCGGAGTATCCAATGACATAATGTAATTAAATTTTTTGCCAAAAAAGTGTTGGGCGAACTCCGCCCGACGCTTAATGGTGCGTCTGTTGAATGTAGCACAAAATCGACAGGCTGAGACGTCGTGGTCTGGGCCTAAGCAAGGAATGCAGAGGGAATGAAAATCCTTATGCGGTATTTGCCTCCCACATGAAATGCAATTATTAACTTTGACATCGGTCTGAGGCAAGAAAAGTTTCCCCAACGGGGTACTTAGCTTTCAAGAAGACTTCGGTTGCAAAATATTCGTAATCTCAGGAGCTGGCCGACTGGCACTTGCGAACTGCTTCTGCTTCGGGCACCGCATGGCAAGAATGAAGAAAATGGCCTCGGCTGGTTCTTTTATAACCCTGTCGTACTGACGTCAGGGCAGAAGCGACGACAACTGACACCGGACCTAGACTTTGGAATTCGGCCGCCTGACGATAGGAAAACCCATCTGTTATGACTGCAGCTGTATGCACAATGAACATCAGAGCAGGCCAGAAACTCTGATGGGGTCGAGAAAAGGGGAATATTAGGCCTCGCCGGGATCTGACCACTGGTGTCCAGGTCTTGAGATTCCAAGGCCACCGGGGTTGGAACAGGAGAATGACTAACTGGAAAAGGTGAGCACCCCCCGGCTGGATGGGCCAGGGCAGCCAGGAGCCTCAACTCCATTTGGGTTTTAAGGAAGCTCCTCATCATCCTGTCCATGTCAGAGGGTAACAGACTCCTGGAGGAAGAGGAAGAGTGATTGGAGTTAACCGGAGACCCTAAAGATTTATGGTGGCATTCCGAAGTTCATCTCGGAGTCCTCTACTTACTGGACGACCTGTCTGGAGGTAGAGAGATGCTATGTCCTCAAGAGCAATTACTAGATCTGGCAAACCGGTCGGATCACTGGATCCGATGGACTGGTCAACTCTGAGGCTGGCCTGACCCTGGCCAGATCCAAATGCCTCTGATCTGAAGAAGTCCTAGATCCATAATATGGTCCTGAATGAAATCAGATCCAGGGACCTAGGATCCAACAGCCGCATTTTCTTGGAAGGAACTGAAGACAAAGAAGAGGCATTCCTCTTGGCATCCATAGAGGAAGCCTTTGAAGGGGAAACAGAGGGTTCCCCCTGAGCTAAACTTTTAGAAGAAGCTTATTGCGGCACTCCGCCAAGGCCCCGAGGTTAAATGCAGCACAAATGTCACATTCAGCCTCCAGGTGCAGAGCACACAAACAATACAAGCACTCCTCGTGGGAGTCTGAATTGGGCATCTTCTGACCACACAAGGAGCACTTTTTAAAACCAGATGGCTCATCAGACATAGGGGAAAGCAATAAAACACTACCACTATAGAAAAAAACATGTAATAAACAGCAACAATGAGTGACTAACAAAATAACTACATAAAAACTGGGGGATGGGAGGTACTACCACACTATTAGCTAACTAACTACTAAAACAAAGTACATCCCACTAAATTAGACAAGTTAAACAGCAAAAATTCTTAAAGTCACTACTTCGCTATGAGCCAGGATTATGTCTGCACTGTATAGTGACAAATGAGATCTGAGGGTTAGAGGACTGCAGGTCTTTAAAGGAGAGGTAGGAGCTAGAGCCCTGGATCAGTCTGTTGTATGTTGCTGACTGAGATTCTAGACCCTATGATGATGAATTATGACATGGATAACATTGGATCCCTGGTTAAACTGGTACTAATACAGCTGTATGAATCTGTACCATAACCATTTGATGTGCAACATTTAATGTGCGGTTATCATAACTGTACCCTCCCCTAGCATCTCCTTTATATGCCTTGTACTGTTCTAAACTCTACTGTGTCTTCCGATGTCTTCTTATGCAAAACCTGACAATTTATGTGCACTGGCAATACTGCACTGCATATGCCTCCCAGTATTTAAAAAAATATTCATTACAACTTAAGTTCATTTTTAATCAAAACTGTAAATGATGTCAGGATGGAAATTGTTGCTCATGAATTAAACTGTAAATAAAGTCTATGATGTCTGTATAATAGAGCTTTTCTTCCCCAGACTTTCTCTGGAAAAGGGTACTGCTCAGTCGGATTTTCCCAGAAAACATATGCCAGTAAATAAATAGTACACTCCCATGTGTACTATTTTCTTAACATCCTCTGCTGTTTAAGTAAAACAATACTTTTTGATACTCCAGAGAATTACAGAAATATTTATCCCTTGGGGACCCATTTAAAAATTCATACTTGTCTAGCATAATCTTTCTGATTCTTACCATACCGTACTATTTTCTTAACATCCTCTGCTGTTTAAGTAAAACAATACTTTTGATACTCCAAAGAATTACAGAAATAGTTATCCCTTAGGGACCCATTTAAAAATTCATACTTGTCTAACATAACCTTTCTGATTCTTACCATACCTTTTCTCCAGCCTTCTTAATGAAATCCACAGCTTCAAGCAAGCAAATCTGCAGCAACCCCCCCATGTTTCCTTCTAACTTCTTCATATTTCCTCCCATGTTTAATGATCTTTTGGACTGTGTGAAAAACGCACCTCCCTTTTTAACTCTGCCTTAAAATGATCCCATTATACTAAAGCACAGACTTCTCTTTATTAACTCCTGGCAACATTCACTAAAGAATCCAGTTTTTGAAAAACGTGGATGAAACATCCAGTATCCCTGAAAACACCAAATTTTAAAGGCTTGATCTGCCATCAGTACTTTGCATACCTTACTTTACGAAGTATCAATGTTCATATACAAATTTTACATATGTGGAACATCAGTATTTCCTTCCTGTGATCAGTGTTGCTGTTTTGCTAACAGGTGGGTATCCCATCAGGTTACCACAGGGTAACCATTTGAAATGTCAGGACCTACTAGAATGAATCCCAAAGCACAGAAACTGAATGGACGAAAAACTGACAAATGTCTGCAATGGCCATTTTGCGGTCTACTCCCCTTTCTCTGAGGTACGGCAGTCTTGGAGTTGGTGTACATAAATTCGGGGAATGGGGGGTGGCTTTTGATGGCTGAGATTAACTCTTCTCTGGATTTTTGGCCTTTTATTTTATTTTTTTGATTTGTCGTAGCTCAACATTTTGAGTGCCTACATTTCAGTAGGGAGTCACACCAGACCCTGTCTCTCTTGGTTATATACTATACATCTGATGTATGACCAAAGCACACCAAGCCTATGTGGTGCTTTGTGCTGGAGGAATGTACTTCAGAACTTTCTTGCCACCAGCCCAAACACTGAACCTGCATTTCTCAGTTGGTCTGTCAGTTGTACGATTATTGCCAGTTCCACTGCCCTAGGGCAGATAGGTAGGTATCTCCATTTGGGAGCCTCCTGTTTTTTTTTTTGTCTGAAAATAATTCTTCATGTCAACTAAACAAAGAAAATGTGAGTAGAGAAGGTGACTACCTTACAAGGACAACTGTACTAAATGCTTATTTTACCTAGGAGCCAATCATGATTATGGAAGTTGTTCTATTTGTGTATCCTTTGTTCTTAAGACTCTTAGGAGCAGTCTATCCTCCCTTAAAATTTATCATAAAAATTACAGACTAAAGGAGCTCTCCCATATTAGAATGGAATCTGATGCTTCCCGCTTCAGCTGAAAAAGAAGTATGATACTTTGTCCTGTTAGACTCCAACATCTGTGCTGTGTGTCTTGAGTTTGTGGACCGTATGAATGCAGTACCGGCTTCCTCGCTTGGAGACTGGCAAGACACTGCTCTTAGCATGCCCACCTACAGAGATCAGATGGCTGCTTCACATGTGAGAGAGGAACTAAGGCTGATTATTTTAGAGTGACCCAATGACATTGCTCATATTCTAGTCTGAAGAATTGCAGGATTCCCTCATTCAGGTATGTTAGAGTCAGAGCCTCCTCATTTTATGGAAGCTACTCTTCCTTCTAAGAAAAAGCAGAAGACTAAGCATACCTCTTCTTCCCTTAGGGAACCTCAAAGGAGGGGTATAATTTTTATCAAGGGCTGTTTAAAGCTTACGTTTTGCCCAAGTCCCCTTGGTTATTTTCTTATGCCCCTCCTCTCTGAAGAGACGAACGTACTTCTGCAGATGAGAAAGATTCCGATTCTGAGGGGTATTACTTGGCTTACTTCTTTCAGATTCACTTACCTGTTGGTTATGAATATGAAGAAGGGGACACCATGTCTCCAGATTCTTTTTTGGAGAGAGAGTGTTGAAGATGATGCAATATTTTCAGTGGATAGGAACACAGGTGTCTGACGTAAAAAAAATGTCATGTATATGGGAGTCCCAAAACCATCCACTATCCTGCCTTCAGGCCTTGTAAGATACATGGCTTTTATGAACCTTGAAACATAACCGCCTACCCCTATAGTGCTTGACAGATTTTATAAAGTCCCAGACTCTTACAAATTTTTGTACAAGAACCCCTTGTCTGACCTGGTTGTCATTTACCTGGAATCTGCCAAATCTACCAAACTCCTGCCTTTCCTAATGTCAAAGGTAGTAGGGCTATTGAGCATGGGAAAAGAGTTTATACCTCCTCTCCTCTTGCCTTCCATGCTCTCTGCTATCAGACACAAATGACTAGGTATCTTCTATCCTTGTTGAGAGACCCTGGTAAACTTTTATCTGAATACAAACCAAGGAAAAACTGTCCAAACTGGGTCCAACCAAACGGCTGCACAAGCAGAACAAGTAGCACTCACAGAAAGTTAAAAGAAAAAACTCGTTTAATGGAGTGGTTTTCATTTTGCACTGTGGCAAAACTTCCTCAGACAAACACAATGATACTAGAAATCATTAAATACAAAAAACTACATCATGTGACCAATTAGCACAGAATAAAAACATGAAATAAGTTCCTATACATTTGTAAACGTTAATGGACCGTAATCAACAGTTTAGAACTATAATCAGGGCAAATAACTCAAGGATGCTAATAACTAGGCTAAAACTATAAAATATATACACATATATAAGGATGTGTATATGTGCAAATAATAAAAATGCATAATTTATGCCGTAACAGCTTTCTTCATTTTACTAGTTGCCATCTGATGCACCAAAAAAAGATAAGTGGTGAAGCCAGCTCGTCCGAGCAGCTAGGTTGGTAACCAAATAGAAGTTTACAAAATAAGGGGCATGTTCCTTAGCAGGGGTTATCCCGAAACTTTTCTGGTAGGATTAATCACAGAAGTTTGCCATAAAAGGAAAACGTTTTTTTTAAACCTATTTTAGCATTTAGACTGGATAATACAACTTCAAATGTGCAATGTATTAATGGGGAGATCAGTTGGGTACAAACTAGAATTGATCTAACCTCTGCCAGTTTGATTACACCTTTTAGTTCATCGCTATGGATATCTATCAGATTTTGTTTAAGAACTGGAAACTAATCAGAGGTGATTTATCCATCAGGGAAGGTTTTAATGATGCACATTATTTTCAAAAGGGGATGTAATCTTAAAAATTTATTGGAAGCAGACCCAGTACCAACGCTGTACAGGCGGGGAATATTTAAATGTCAGATGTGCCCCTATTGTAAATACATGACCACTGGAACCAATTTTACAATTAGGAAAATAAAGTACACAACCAGACAGACTCAACTGCCAAACTAAAATGGTGATCTACTTGACTCAGTGTGGTAATTGCCCCGCGTTCTATATAGGCAAGATGGAGACGAGATTAAAAGAACGCATATATGAACACATTTATCAGATTAATAGGGGCAAATCTGAAAATGCACTAGTCAGGCATATCTTGAATTATCCCAATCACAAATTTAATTTCAGAGCCATAGATAAATTTGTGTCAGATGGCAGGGGTGGCCCTGAATCTTTATATTTAGATAAACTTGAATTATTATGGCAGTTACGTCTTAATGCCTGTGTTTTGCCAGGTTTGAATTAAATTTGTTTAGTGTTCTGTATTCTTAAATTGAAAAGTTTATTGAGGTAACAAGAAATTACAATATGCACTTTTTGTTTGTAGTATATAGATATATATATACATTGTTCTATTCTACTATATTTGATGTATTATGTGCAATTTTATGGTTTTAGATTTGTTACAGCATAAATTATGTATTTTTATTATTTGCACATATATACATCCTTATATATTTTATAGTTTTAGCCTAATTATTAGCGTCCTTGAGTTATTCGCCCTGATTATAGTTCTAAATAGTTGATTATGGTCCATTAACGTTTACAAATGTATAGGAACTTTTTATTTCCTGTTTTTATTCTATGCTAATTGGTCACATGATGTAGTTTTTTGTATTTAATGATTTCTGGTATCATTGTGTTTGTCTGAGGAAGTTTTGCCACAGTGCAAAATGAAAAGTACTTCATTAAATGAGTTTTTCTTTTATCTTTCTGTGAGTGCTATTTGTCATGCTTGTGCAGTCGTTTGGTTGAAACTTTTATCTGATACACCTTCTGTTGCTTCTGTATGGAATTCTGCCACCCAGGAAGATAAGCATTCTAGTAAATGTAGCTACACGGTGCAGCTGATGTCTCTTGCATAGCAGCTACTACTGACTCTGTTTTGAAGAGACTTGCATTGCTTAGGGTCCAGTCTCTTCATGGGGATGTTAAATCTATAATTTTAGATGCCCCTTTGAATAGAAATTACTCTCTGTGATCCCAGTGCTGTGTTTATTTTCAAAAACTAAAAGTTATGTACTCACCATATCTATGCATCTCTGTTGTCCATTTTCATTCTTCCTTAAGGTATAGGTCTCTGATTCAGATTGGCCGTATTTACTTAGACTCTTGGATGTGACTGTTGAGCTCCTCCCTTTACCCATAACGCCTCAAAGCACTGTAATACCTCAGATCGATTTTGCTGTCCTATAAACATAAAAGGGTTCACTATAGCCCAAATAAAAGGGAAAGATAGGGGCTTAAACTGAAACAATGGTTCCAATCTCACTATGAAAGGTCAGGGGGAAGGATTGGGGGGGGGTTGAGGAAGAATGAAAGTAAACAACACAGATGCATAGTTATGGCGAGTACTCAACTTATATCTGATGTTGTCATTTTCATTCATTCCTCAATGTATGGGGCAGAGTCCCCAACTATGAGAACCTTGGGTGGCCCTAAAGGAAGGATATTCCGGAGTGCAGCATAACCAAAGTCAGCTCTCCCTCTGGAGATCAAATCTAACTTGTAATGAGCAATAAAGGTATGGACATTGGACCAAGTGGCTGCAGCCCAAATATCAACAGAAGCTCTGGACCGGAAGGCAGATGAAGTAGCCATGGATCTAGTTGCTTGAGGCTTAGGAGGTCTGGGCAGAGACGGACCTCATTGTCTGTAATCAAACAATAGGCAATCTATTAACCACTTTGCCACGGTAAATTTTAGAGACTGATTTTCCCAACCTGTTGGCAGAAAAGGACACAAACAGGTGATCAGTTTTTCTAAAAACCTTTGCTCTATTGAGAAAAGCAGAGCTGTCTGAATACATCTAAGAGATGAAGCATGCATTCACCTTTGTTGGAAAAAAATTGATTACTTGATTGATGTTTGCTTCTGGGCTACTTTGGGGAGAAAGGATGGATTAGTCATAAAGTGACTATCTTTGAGGAAAACCAAGTAAAGGGATTTTGAAGAGTGCTTTGAATTCAAAAACTCGCCTCGTCAAAGTAATGGCCACTAGAAAATATGTTTTCCAGGAGAGAAACTTGAGATCAGACTTGGTCAAGGGCTTGAAAGGAGTCTGAGAATACCCTTGCAGTAACAGAATAAGATCCCAGAGTGGAGAAGGGTCTTTAACTGGAGGTCCAAGCAGGAAAAGTAACTTTAAGGAAAGCTTTGCACAGTTTGGAAGAAGGTGGGGAGAAGTATTACCACCAGTATGTTAATTTAAAATGGAAGCTAACAACTCTGATAGTGGAAAAACTAGCCCCTTCTTGAAAAACTGAAGCAAGGAAATCTAGGACAGCAGGAATATGTGTGGTAAAAGGATCTAAATCTCTCTGGTAGGCCCAGTAAAAAAATATTTTCCCTTTACTCATAAATTTTTCTAGCGGAGTCTGTTTTGGGAGGATAGCAGTATTTGGAGGAAAACTTGGCGTTTCTCTTAATGGAATTGGAGGAACCATGCGGTCAACTTGAGGCCTGCAATGTCTGGATGCGTCATCCCTGAGAGATGAGAAATTAGGTCCAGAATCCAGAGTGGATGTAGAAGATGAGACCACAGGAAGGGAAACTTCCCTTGATGAGGCCAAAAGGGGGCAAGAAAGATAACCTTGCTCTTCAACAAAAGTGCTTTCTGAAGAAACTTTAGGATTATCGGTAAGGCGGGATAAGTGTAAAGGAGACCAGAGGGCCAAATGTAGACTACACCGTGTCATGGTAACTCCCCCTGGGGGGGGGGGTTAGGACAAAGAACCTGCTGCACTTATGAGGAGAGGCAAATAGATCACAGCAAGGTTGACCCCATAGATGGAAGATCATCTCCACCCACTGAGTGAGAAACCACTCCTGAGGCATCAGAATGTATCTGCTGAGTTTGTCCACTAAGCACACTGAATTTCGCCAGTATATGCAATGCCATAAAAAAGTAAATGGAGGAGACTGCCCACTGCCATACTCTCATTGCCTCGCAACAAAAGGGATAGGACGGGGATCCCCCCATTTGTTGATGTACCAAACTACCTACATGTTTGGATAGTAATCGTCCCTGGAAGAAGACAGTCCTAAAAGACACACAATGCTTGGAGGACCGCACTTCATCTCCAGGACATTGATATTCAGATTGGTCTCTTCTGGGGACCACATGCCTTGGACTGTCAGTTCCAAGAAATATCCCCCATGCCACCCCAACTGGGAGGCATCTGTGGCTACTGGTGGTGGAAACACAAAAGGGCATCCCTGACAAACTTCATTGGACTGTACCTACTAACACACGGAATCCTTGCAAACCAAAGAAAGTTTTATCAGACAGGAGGGCAGCTAAAGTCTATTGAAGAACACACACATGGAATCGAGCCATTGGGACCAAGGTAATAGCCACTGGCATTGATCCTAAATCTTGAAGAACTAGTTTTGCTGGGGGAATAGGGTGTGAAAGAATCTGTTTCACCTGCAATCTTATGGACTGTACTCTGCTAAAAGGAGGGAAGGCCAGTTGAGTGGTGGTGTCCAAGCGCGCTCCTATAAACTCCAGGATCTGAATGGGTTGTAGATGGGACTTGGCATATTTGACTGCGATTCATAATGACTGGCATAACTGAAGTAAATAATTCCTTGCCTCTCAAGGAGAGGTCTGGTCAGGGCAGTGAGTAGCCAGTCATCTAGGAAAGGAAACACTCTATCCGAGCGGTCTCAGGTGAGCTGTTACAACTCCCATTCACTTGAAAACCCTGGGGGCTCTAGTGAGACAAAAGGGCAGAAGTCTGAACTGATAATGACTGGCCCACAGCTGGAAGTGTAGGAATCTCAGGGAGGTTCTGTTTATTTTAATGCAATAGTACATATTCTGGAGATTGACAGACCACATCCAATTGAGCTTCTGTAGAAATGGTAGAATGGACTGAACAGTGACCTAGAATATGGAGTTGTTCACAAACTATTTTAGATTGCTGAGATCCAGAATAGGCCTCCGGTCCCCCATTTTCTTTGGCACTAAAAAGAACCTTCAGTAAATTCCAAATTCTCTCTGGTCTGGTGGGAACTCTTAAATTACTCTTGTCTAGCAGCTTTTGAATTTCTAAGGCGAACTCCCACTGACTAGGAACATTGGGGAGCCTTTTCCATTTGGATGGTGGGGTTTGCAAAAAGGAAATGAAATAGCCTCTGGATATAATTTTTGCACCCGAAAGCCTCTTGTTATTGATGCCCAGGCTTCTGGGTGCACAGCCAAGCATAACCAGACTACCTCCAGAGAAGAGCAATCAAGCAAAGCTTCAGGAGTGCTTGAAGGGGTTATCTGAGAAGGTATCTCAAAACCCTTGGTTCTGTGGGCAGTGGCTGCTATTAGAACTTCCCCCTGCCTCTGGGGGAAGTTTTCCTTTGTGAGTCCTGGAAGGAACCTTGTGACTTTTGGAAACATCTTTTTACATCTCCACTAATTCCTGAAAAGGATCTCTGTGGAGCAGATAAATGTATTCCCATGGCAGACAAGGTCTTTCTGTCTTGCTCTCTATGGAAGTGTGTTTTTTACTGTAGGGCCAAACAAGGATGTTCCATCAAAGGCAGCATTGATGAAAGAAGACTTGAAGGGCTCTGCAAAATTGCATAAGCACATCCAGGCACATCTCCTGACAGTTATACCTGAACCTGCCACCACTGAGGAAACTTCTGCTGCATGAGAGATTAACTTCATGGATGGATGGACGTGGAAGGGGGACATGACATTCTCTTTGGAGTATCTTGTAGGAAAGGTGATAGGCTCCATGAGGAAGTAGGTTCTGGTGAAAATGACACTGAGACCAAGAAGATTTGAGTGTCCCTGCCATCAGATCCGATCTTTTAGGTAGTTTAGCTGGTGGCCCCAAGGCTGTTGCAGGTTTCAGAGATTGGGTAGGAGAGCATTTTCTATGCCCCCTGGACTTTGAATAGGATTTCTGTTTCTTAGTGCAGGTTTGAGTCCCTGAGACAGAAGCAGTAGTGGAAGAAGCAGATGCAGGCAGCAACCCCTTTAACACCAATTTGTTGAGATGATCTGTTAAAGCCTGAGAATTGAAACCTGCACAAATCTGATGGGAGGTTTCAAGGAAGGCCACTTCTAAACAATATAAGCAATCCATGTGGCCATCAGAATTGTGCATTTTATGCCTACAGGAAGTGCACTTTCTGGCTTTTCAGCCAGTCCAGAAGTAGTTAAAAAGTTACATTTTTTTTTTTTTTATAAATTGGATTGAAAGTATAAATAAACTAGCAATGGTATAAGAAATCTGAGATACCTTATATACAAGTAGGAAAAATATTGGAGGAAAGAGAAAGCAGTATTTACCAACTATGGTAAAGAGAGTACCAGTAGGCAGGAAAAGAAAAAGGACTTGAAATCCTAATGCAGAGAATCCTGATAGAAAGGAAGGGGTACAGAAAGATAAAGGAAAAAATAACAATTTTCTATTTTAACTCTCAAAAAATGTAGAAACTACACTCCAAGAGCTCAAGAGACAGTGTGAGCTATGTCTAAAGAGCTGAAGTGACAAATGAGATCTGAGGCATTACAAGTAAAGGGAGGAACTCAAGAGTTGGATCCCAGAGTATAAGTAAACAGGCTGAGCTGGATCTGAGACCCATACACTGAGGAATGAATGAAAATGACATAATTAGATTCTTCAGTTATGAGGCAAAAATATGCAAGACTCTACGCAAATCTTTCTCCCCTGATCTCAAGTTTCTGAGAAATTGCCCTTCTAAAGCTGGTTCCCATTTTATACACAGCAAAGGGGATAAACAGTATTCAAAAAAAGATCTCAAGACAAACCCATGCAGGAGTGTAAGCCTCTTCTTGACTATCCACCTCTGCTGGTCTCTAACTCCTCTATCAAAGAAAAGTACAGTTTTGTACCTACCATAAATGTAGATGTTCAAGAAGAGATCCATTGCTGCAGTCCTATGCCCCAGATGTCAGAAGGCCCCTAACAAGACAGGCCAAGTTTAGGCTCTACGGGGTCATCATATATGCCCCAAAAGGCTAAGCTATTGCTTAAACAAATAATGGAAAATCACAGTCAGTCACAGTCAGACCGCTGCAGCATGAACCTTTATAGAGGAGAAGAGGAGAGAGAAGGACAAACCCTAAGTAAGGTGAGTAAGGTATTGAAGCCACACACACTTAAATTTTGTTTAGAAACAAAAAAAAAATTTACTCCAAAAAAAAAAAACCTCCTCCATTTTTCTGTATAACTTCTGGCCTCCAAGGCTCCATGGCCACAAAAAAACTTGTTGTAAACTTGTTGTGGTTTAAACTCCAGAGTTTAAACCAGAAGAATATGCCAGGCTGTCAGATGAAGTGAGTGAAAGGAGTTGACTCCTTTGAGAATGAGTGAGGACCTGAGACAGGAGGTGAGGGAAAGAGAGGTAGGGGAGGCAGGTGTACGTACTCAGTGCTCCCAGTACGGGGTTTGAGTGCGAGATGGAGCTATTAAAATCCTGTCTGACCTTCAACTCTTCTTATTCTTTCCAGTTTTGAAAGTCAATAAACAAAGACAGTAGGGGCCTCTTATAATTTAAAGAAGTTAAATGTCATGGCTTTCTCTTCTGCACATATCAGGCATTCCTACACTTACATCAAATAAGCTCCCTCCAACTGTACAGAAGTTCCTTCAGGGTACAACAGAATATTCCCCCTTCAGCAGAAAACAGAGTTCTATTCAAGACTTTTCCTGGTTTCCAGACAAGAGGGAAAACATAGACCCATTCTGTATTTATCACTTCTCAACTTATTTATGAGTTTTTCAAAATGCTTACTCTAAAGTCTCTTCTACCTCATGCATTCTTAACAACCGGGAATGTAAAAGATGCATACCTTCATATCCCAATCCACCCAAATCACAGGAAGCTTTTAAGGTTCTATGCTTTGCCATCTGGGGTCTTTTCTGCAGCAGTAGTTTTCACAGTGTCTACTTCTTGTTTCCTTCTGCAGGATTCAGGGAATACAGATTTTCCCTTAGTTACATAACCTGCTCCTCCATGTCCCTATGAGCAAAAAGCTCCTTCTGGACCCTCAACATGCTTCACAGTCTGAGGTTCACCTTAAATCTCAAGAAGTCTAATGTGGTTCCCTCTATCTGGCTTTTCTGGGTTATAGGCTTCATTCTATTTTAATGACTGCATTTCTTCCTCAGAAAAAAAATATGTTTCTAAAGGAATACTTCCAATGTATTCTTCTGGATTTACACAACAAGAGAGATTGTGAGAGCCATGGGGCTTCTTGTCTGTGATGTTCCGATTCCTTGGGTCATACTCTGTACGAGAAGCATTGTGATACTTCAGCCCTATATGGATACAGCACAGCTATTCTCTGGCCCCCTGTTTCCTCTCTTGTCATTTATCAAGAGGGAGTTTCATTGGTGGACTAACCAAATATCACTCAATCCTGGACTGCTCTTTCTGGTTCCTTCCCCTCACCAAGAGCTTTACAGAAATGCTTCAGACCTGGTTTGGAGAGTTTATACTATGAATGTAAATATCCAAGGTATTTAGTCCAAAAAAAGGACAGGAAAGACTGCCTATATATCAGGGAAATGAAGGCTGTGAGTTTATCCTTAGAGTCCTTGTGTTACCCTGTGGCCCCCAGTCTTTTCAGAATATTTATAGACAATACCACAGTTATGTGGTACATAAGCAGGGCGGGACAAGATCTTACTGCCTTTCTAGGCTTGGAATGACTGCTTGGGATAGTTATACAGCTTTGTGCTGTCCTTGGTAGAAGTTTACATACTCACTGGGTGCAATTTGATAGCAGATCCCATGCAGACCCTCACAAATGGATGCTGAACAGGACGTTCTTCCAGCAGATTGACCATCAGTTGGGTATTCCCTCAGATCTCTTTGCCTGCAATCAGAACATCAGCTAAGACTGTTTTGTTCCAGAATTCGATGTCAAGAGGCTGGAAACTGGACATCATATATTTTTCCTGGAAGTGGAGATTCCTGTATGCATTCCTAATTCCCAAAAAAGGGCAAAATATTCTTGCTGATTCCTCCCCTTTGGCATAGACAGCAGTGAATCCACCTTCTTTTTATCTGGATGGACTTGCTCACACAGCAAAATGGCGCTCTCATTCATTCAAACATATAAGACGCTGAATACAAACCTTTGGATGAATGGATTTTGATTCCTTGTAGGTACTTTTTTCTGATGATATGCTGCAGGTCTTACAGGAGGCGAGGACACCTGCAACTAGAAAAGCTTATGTTTCAGAATGGACAAGATTTTCTTTTTGGTGTCAGAAAAAGTAAACAGCACCACTGTTAGTGAGTTTACCTATCACTCTTTCTTACTTGTGTGAACTGCTGAATCAGGCCTGGCAGTCTTCTGTTAAAGACTCGTTTCTCAAGACACTTCTGCTGCCTTCCCTTTTCTTCACATTTTGAGGTCAGACAACTTTTAAAGGGGGTTGTTTGCATCAGGTCACCCAGGAAATCTATTTCATCTCCTTGGGATCCAAATTATGTTTTAGAAAAGCTTAAGTACAGTTCTGTACACTTACCATAAATGTAGATGTTGGAGTGTATTCACAGTTGCAGTCATAACACTTGGGTTATCTGCCTGCAGGTAGCCCTCAGTCAGCCTGAATACCAGAGTCTTGGGATTTCTGCATCGGATGCCTTCGCCTCATCCAATGTGTCAAGTCGTCGGGGTATAAAACATACAGCTGACACCATTACATCAGTTTTTCTTGCCCCAGATGTCAGGAGCCCCCAAAATAGGAAGCAATCAAATGGTGTTGAACACCTCCAGTAAAAAGTAAATACCATTTCCATAAGATATGGGCAAAAAAGAGGATAGGTAGAAAGTACGGAAAGACAGGGGGCTGGAGGGAGGGTAACCAGGACTGCAACAGTGAATACACTCAGAACATTTACATTTATGGTAAGTGTACACAACTGTACTATGTTCATCGTGTTTCACTGTTGCAGTCATTACACTTGGGTTGATTCCCAAAGCTGAGGAAGGGTGGAGGCAGTCAAGAAGTAGTGGGGCTGGCTAGCAGGCCTTGTAAGACTGCTGTAGCAAATCCAGCTCTGGATTTAGAAAAAATAGGTAAGTGATAATGCTTGGTGAAGGTGTTGCAGCTTCCAGGATGTCCCTGGTAAGGACTCCCCTGAGAAAAGCTGTAGAGGTTGAGGTAGCCCTAGTAGAATGAGGCTTGATCCCCTGTGGGGTAGGTTTTCCAAGGTGTTTGTAGCAGAAATGGATGCAGTTTGCTATCCATTTAGAAATGGTTTGTTTTGAAATGGCCTTGCCCTCTCTGCCCCTGTAGCAAAGCTGTCTAGCAACTGGTCAGATTTTCTGAAAGGTTTAGTCCTGCCAGGGTAGAACCTGAGCTGTCTGTGCAGGATCCTTTCCCCTTTATTCTTAGGATTAGGAAAAAAGGTTGGCAAATGGATGGATTGGTTTAAAGCCACACTGAATACCACCTTGGGCATAAAAGATGGGTTAGTCCTGAGGGCAACCCTGTTCGCATGGAAGGTAATGAAGGGTTTCACAGCCATAAGGTCCTGTAACTCAGACACTCTTCTTGCTGAAGTGATGGCTAGCAGTAAGGCTGTTTTCCAAGAGAGGAATTTTAACTCTGCTATAGCAGCTGGCTCAAAAGGGGGAAGCCTGAGCTTCTCTAGTATAAAGTTAAGGTCCCAGGCAGGAGTGGGAGCTCTCCTTGGGGGTCTTAAATTGTTAGCTCCTCTCAGGAACTGTTTGATCAGAGGGTGAGAGAAAAGGGGTGGCTCAGTATTGTAAAGAGATGAGATGGCAGAGGCATGAATCTTAACTGATGACAAGGGATAGGCCTTTGTGGAGCAGCTCTGCTAGGTAATCTGGGATTTGAGGCAAGGTGGGCACGGCGGTGTCCTTCCCTTGAGAATGGCTCCAAGAACAGTATCTATTCCATTTTTCTGAATAGGATTTCCTAGTACTGGGCTTCCTGGCCTCAAGGATAACATCCAGCACCTGTTTGCTGAGGGTTGCTGGTGATATAATTCAGGGAATAAGCCAGGCTGCCAGGTTCAGGGTTTGCAGGTGAGGATGCAAAATCTGTCCCTCCTGCTGGGACAGCAGAGAGGGGGTCAGATGTAGGTGCCAGGGTGGCACTGCTGTCAGACTGCGTAGTAGTGGGTACCAGTGCTGGCGTGGCCAGTCTGGTGCAATAAGGATTGTCCTTGGCTTGTCCTGTTTGATCTTGAGTAGTACATTTGGAAGGAAGGGCAGAGGGGGAAAGGCATAGATTGAGAGGTTTTCCCATGTGAAGGATAGGGCATCCATTTTCCAAGCTTGGCTGTGGGGAATTCTTGTGCAAGATTTGTTTAGTTGACTGTTTTGGCGGGACGCAAAGAGGTCCACTTCCGGTGTCCCCACCTGTGTATTAAAAGTTTGGTTCCAGTTTCCACTCATGTGGGTCCATTAGATTTCTGCTTGTCGTCTGGCAGTGAATTTTGTTTGCTTGGCAGGAATTGAGCTTGCAGGTGCACTTGGTTGCTTAAGGCTGTGTTCCACAGAGCCATGGCTAACCTGCAGAGTGGGTAGGAGCGAGTCCCCCCTGCTTGTTTATGTACCACATAACTATGGTGTTGTCTGTCTATCAAGAGTTGTCCTGGCAGGGTAAGATATTTGAAGGCTGTCCATGCATTCTGTACAGCTAACATTTCTTTTTGATTGCTATGCAGGTGAATTTGTCCTGGGCTCCATTTGCCTTGAATGCATTTGCCTGCCATGGGAACCCCCCATGCATAGTCTGATGCATCTGTTGTCAGAGTTTGGATGGCGGGGGGAGGGGGGGGTTGTGAGAAAGGGAGTCCCTTGTTGTGGTTGCAAGCCTCTGCCCACCAAAGTAACTCCGTCCTTAGGCAAGGAATGATAGGAATCACTGTTTCTAGGTCCTGGGAATGTTGACACCAGAGACTTAAGTACCATTGAAGTTTCCTCATATGCAGTCTTGCATATTGAATCAGTAGAAATACATGAGGGCATGAACCCTAGGGCTTGCAGTATTTTTCTTGCAGATAGCTGGGTTTGGGTGGCCAGTAGTTTGAAATAAGTTGTCAAATAAACCTGCTTTTCTGGAATGAAGAATACCATCTGGGAAGTTGTGTTCAAGCTTGCTCCCAGGAATACAATCTTTTGGCTGGGTACCAGATGTGATTTCCTTTCATTGATGGTACACCCCAGAGAAGTTAGGAGTCTCTTTACAAACGTCAGGTGCTGAAGTAGCAATTCCTGACTGTCCGCCTGAATCAGGCAATCGTCCAAGTATGGGTAAATTTGAATATTTCTCTGCCTGCAGTAAGCAATGGCTGGAGCCAGGCACTTTGTGAATACCCTGGGCGCAGTAGATAAGCCAAAGAAGTGCAGAGAACTGATAGTGCAGATAAGCTTATTTTAAGTCTATGGTGACTAGCCAGGAGTCCTTGGCTAGCATAGGAAAGAGCTGTTGGAGTGTAACCATTTTGAATTTTGGTATCACCAGGAAGGTGTTTAGGGAGGACAGATCCAGATTAGGGCACCAAGAGTTCTCTTTCCTGAGCACCAGGAACAGCCTGGAGTAGAAACCCTGTCCCCTTTGCTCTGTTGGCACAGATTGAATAGCCCTGATACTGAGAAGAGAAAGTACTTGCTTTTGGGCCTCTGTCCACTGGTTTGGAGGAAGGTCTGGCAATTTGCTTGGGGTTGACAGAGTGGAAATAAACACTGTATCCCAGGGATACAGATTCTAAGACCCATCAGTCCTGGATAATATACTCCCAGCTTTTTGCATGCAGGGCAAGCTTTCCTCCTAGGGGTGCAAGTATTTGGGCATGGCTGGGAAGGATTAAGGACAAGTCATTGTGAACTTTTTCCATAGGGGAGTGGCTTACCACTTCCAGTTTTTGAGGAGGGAGCAATCCATTGTTTAGATCTGTGCATACCCTGAGACTGTAGTCTTTGTGGTCTGTTGCCCTTGGGTTTGGGCTGAGAAGGTGTGAAAGGGACTGGAAAGGACCAGTTTTTAGAAGGCCAATGCCTACTGAATCCAGGTGGCTGTACCTTTAAGAAATCTTTAACAGTTTGCATGGATTTAGCTTTTTCCTCCATCTTTTTAAGAACTGCTTTAGAGCCAAACAAACATTATTGGTTTAATGGAGCATCAAGCAATTTTGCCTTGACATGGTCTAGCAAGATTTGTTCCTTCAGCCAAGCATGCCTTCTCAGAACAGACCCAGTGACAGCTGCCCTGCAAGATGCTTCTAAGGCATCAAAACCACACTGCAAAGTATGTTTATCAACTTGGCTTGCAGAATGCATTAAGTCTTGTAAGTCCTTATTTTCTGCACAATCAGGACTCAACAACATTTTTTGTTTAATTAGATCAATAATATGCTGCTGGTACTTCAACATGTGAAACTGGCAATTTAAAGCCCTGATGGCAAGAGTTGCAGAGGTATAAATATTCTTACCCCATCTGTCTAGAGCCCTAGAATCCCTGTCCAAAGGGGTAGGGTTTGTGGCTGTAGAAGCCTTAATACCTTTAGGTCCCTGGGAAATGTTCTCTGGATCCACAGTGGGATTTTAAAAAGAAATTTGTGAGAGCCAGGTACTCTGTAGTATCTGTCAGGCCTTCTAGAAGCAGGTGGTAAAGTATCAGGGGTAAGGTTGGATTCCATGAAGACATCATCTACAATATCCAGGACAGGGGAAATAGCTAGATGCCTATGCTGAGGCAAGTCTAAAAATTCCCAGAGTCTCTTTTTGGACTGTGGGTAGTCCTGGCATTCGCAGTGGAAATGCTTTCTTAGTGTATGCAAGGTTTCACCGAAAGAAAGGTCCTCTGGGGGGGGGGGGGGCTGAGGGAATTGAATCCTCTGCATCTGAGTTCTCATAGGTAGATAAGGGTATGTCCTAGTAATCACAGGGGTCAGAGTCATCGTCTTTAGAATCAGAAGGAAAATCAATTCTTTGTCTTTTAGAGGGGGAAGGCTGGCTTCCCCTAATTAAAGTAATAAGGTCTTAAGCCATTCTAAGCATTTGTTTCTGTGGCATGGGAGCTTGAGAACGTGCTTTGATCGTTGGTTTCCTATGCATAGTGTGAACTCTGGGCCTGAGAAATTTGGTAGATTTAGTTATTAATGAAGTAGTCAATTTGATACGAACATCGGATGGTCTGAATACACCCTCAGAAGCCGGTGCATGCACAGTGGCTCCGGACCCATCCAAGGTAGTGGCATCCGCAGGTTCCATAGTCAAAGAAGCATCTTGTGGCATACCAGACTCCAAAAGGGTCTCAGTAGAGGCCTGCAAATCTGTAGACGCGGGTAACAGGGGCTGTGAAAGCACCTCACTGAGTACGGGCGGACTGGTGACTACCTTAACGGAAGTGTCATCGGCAGTTTTGGACCTATGCGGTCTGTCTCTGTCTTTATCTTTGCATTTTTTCATAAGATCGGTAGTCAGATGGCTTACTGAAGCCATTTCGGAATACAGAGAACGAGAGCGAAAGAATTTAAGAGACAAAAATAGCCCAACGACGAATAGTTCGGGCATTGAACAAGGCACAAAACCGACAGTGAGGGATGTTGTGGTCTGGGCCTAAACAGGTGACGCAGTAAGAATGAAAATCTCTGAGAGGTATTTGCTTTCCACAGGCAAGACAATTTTTAACTTTTTCTGACATCGGTTAGAGCAAGAAAAAAGGATCCCCAACGGGGTACTTAGCTTTAGAAGACTTCAGGTTTGAAACTTGAAAATTTCAGATAGCTGGCGACTGATACTAGTGAACTGCTTCTGCTTTGGGCTCCCACACGGCAAGAAAAGCTGATGTAATGGCGTCGGCTGCATGTTTTTAGACCACTGATGGACCTGACGTCATGGATGAGGCGACAGCATCCAACGCAGAAATCCCAAGACTCTGGTATTCGTGCCAACTGAGGGCTACCTGCAGGTAGATAACCCAAGTGTGATGACTGCAACAGTGAAACGAAGAACATCACTTGTTCCTTTTTAGACCTGTGTCCTCCACTTCCTTAAAGTTTTCTACTTGGAAGACTCCCTTGTTGGTGGCTCATATTCTGACAGAAAGATTTTGAAAACTGCAAGCACTCATGGCTTCTCCTCATTTTTTGATTTTTTTTTAGGTTCATAAGTATGTACTAGGCTAATGGCCCTGGAGCCTTTGCAAGCCTAGCCCATAGGATTACCCTGGCACCGTGTCACCCGACCTTAGTTCCCAGTACCTCTGTAGAGTAGAGCCACTGCAGTGATCCCCGAGGTGAATTTTCTATTTTCCATCCACTCATCAAGATTTCTCTTGAAGAGGCCCAGTGAGGCGCTCCACTTGACATGTATGGGAAGTCTATTCCATAGCATGGGCAGTCTCTGGGTTATGAACCTGTTCCTCCAGTTTGTTCTGTTGATTGTGGTAATGAGGTTGAGGTCTCTGGAGCATGTAGTGCGGAAGGATTGGGATTTCTTTAGATGTAGCATTTCTAACAGAGCTGGGTCAGACATGGCTTTGTAAGTCAAGCAGAGATCGCCTCTAAGTAGGCGATATAAGACATAGAATAGTTGAAGTTTTTTGAGTCTGTCCATATAGAACAAATGTTTAAGGCCTATGATCTTCTTTGTGAGGTACTTTGCTGGCCTCTCCAGTTGTTGCAGGTGTCTAGTGAGGTACATGCCAAATGGGGCATTGTACTCAATGATTGGCCTAATGAGGGAAGAGTAGAGGTAGACAATGACCTCTTTCTTCCTGGATGCAAAACCCTTAGTAATGAGATGTGCCACACAGAAAGACTTTCTGACCACAGTGGCAATGTGGTGGTCAAAAGAGAGGTTGCTGTCAACCTGTGTTCCCAGATCTCTTATGACGCCTTCTGTGTTCAGTGAACTACCATCAATGTGGTAATTCACAGGAACCGGGCTTTTCCCAAAGGGGATTACGACACATTTTTTGGCATTTAGCTTAAGGCCATGGTTCTGACACCAGTCGCTGGTCTCAGTGAGGCCTTTCTGTAGGATGTCAACATCACTTGGCGAATTAATTATGGCTCCCAACTTGCAATCGTCTGCGAGCTTTGTCAGCCATAGTCCATTCGTGTTGGCCTGGACTTCAGAGAAGTAGATACCAAACAGGAGAGGACCCAGGACTGAGCCCTGTGGGACTCCACTCGTGCCTAGTAGGCAGTCTGACTTGGAGTCAGCTACTTTCACATTGTGGGTTCTATCTGTGCACCAGTTTGCAACCCACCTAGTGATATAGGGGTTGATGCCTAGCTTAGTGGGTTTTTCTGTGATTCCTGAGTGGGGAATGGTATCAAAGGCCTTAGCCAGATCAAGGTAGGCTGTATGAACCACCTTGGCTTCATCCACAGCTCTGATGACTGACTCAAAGAAGTCGACCAGGTTGAGCAAGCATGATCTACCATTTACAAAATCAAACTGTGTGGGATACATAGTTTGGAGATTCCCTATATCCTTGTTTATTAGGACCATGATGATGCATTCCATAGCTTTGCATATCAGACTTGTCAAACTAATGGGGTGATAGTTCCCAGGGTCTGTAGTCACTCCTCGTTTGTGGAAAGGAATGACTGTAGCAGTGCGCCATTCTGTAGGGACAAAGCCTGAGGTGAGGCTGTGAGTGAACAAGGCACACAGGTGAGGTGCCAGTTCACGCTGTAGTTAATGAAGAACACAGCCAGGGATATTGTTGGGTCCCATAGAAGCTGTATTCTTGGCCTTGGAGAGTACTGTTTTAACCTGTGCATCAGTAATACTTGGTGCCTGGCAATCTACTGGTACTGTGATTGGTCCGTGGGGGGCGTAAAGATGGTGCTGAATCTGTCTGCCAATATATTGGCAATCTGTTGGCTTGTTATAGGAGATGCCTTTCTACAACAGCTCCTAGCAAATCTGGGTATTGCTTTGGAGATTCTTTACATAACTATAGAAGGCCTTGTGGTTGTCTTTACTATCTGCTGCAATTCTGTTTTCATAGCTAGCTTTAGAGGATTTGATGAGGGAGCTCAGCTTTCTGTTGAGGCTGATAAGGGAGTTTTTCCAGTCTTGGAACTTCACCTTATTTTGCATCAGTTTCCTCCTTCTGTTGTAGAGTTTGTTTATGGCAGGGGACCACCAGATTGGCTTCCTTTTTTTGGAGAAGAGTGTCTTGGTTCTACTGGGTATGGTGAGATCCATGCATTTGTGTACATGTTCGTACATGGCATCAGTGTATGATTTGGTGGTCATGCAGCTGTTTTCCAATTGCATGGGTGCCGTGAAGTTAGCTACTTCTGTTTTAGGAGCCCAAAGTTAGCTTTGGGGAAGTTTTTCATGGTGGTTACCTTTGTGGGGGGTGGGGGGAGGGATGTGGATTTCCAAGGTGATTAGTTTGTGGTTGGAGCTAACCAGGGAGAAGTTGACTATTGGTATAGAGCAATGGTTGCCCATGTTAATAATGACCAGATCAAGGATGTCTACCTCTAGTGGGGGTAAGAATGAGTTGGTCCAGGGCATTGGAATTAATGAATTCCAGGAAACGTTGGGTAAGTGTATTGGTACATGAGTAGTTTTCCCAGTTAATGGAGGGGGTAGTTGAAGTCGCCCAGTATGAGAGTGTTAGGCTGGACCCTAATATTCTCCAGGGTGCTTAGGAACGTGAAGTGAGAGTCTTGGGTCATGGTTGGGGGCCTATAGCAGGCTACGACCTGAATCACTGTCTTACCCAATGTTAGCTGCACCTGAAGTATCTCTGATGCGTTATATTGAGCTACCAGTCTGGAGGTGTGCGCATCCTTAATGACTATGGAAATACCACCACCTTTGGAGCTTCGGTCCAAGTTCTGGGGCCGAAAGGTGTGAAATGAGTTATATCCTGGTAGTGCAGGGATGCTTTCTGCTGCCTTGAACCAGGTCTCTGTTACAGCACAAATTATGTTATTTTAAGGAGTGCTTTTTTGAGATTAAGATTTCTAGCATTGATTAGCATGACTCTCAGATTGCATTTGTTTGTAGCTGTTACGGTGGTGATTTGGTCTTTGGAACACCACCTAAGAAAGGCACTATAGGGGTGGCAAGGGCCTTGGCCAGTATCCGGAAGCCCAGGGATGACAGATGCAGGCCATCTCTGGCAAAGCATCGAGGTCTGTCAATCATGTCATCCTAGGCAGACACTGGATCCCCTTAGAATGACATCAGAAACTTATCCAATTCTTGAAATCAATCATTTTCTGCTTGTACTGTGTTATCATTCTGGGTGATGGTAAGAGGCTGCTCAGGGCTAGGGTCATACCCGCCTGGACTACATAATCAGAGGAGGTCCTCCATGTCTCTTTTCATGTAGTCCAGGGTGGTGCATCTCAGGTCATTCACACCCACATGTACAATGGTAGAGTCATATTTGTACCTGTTGTTGAGGGACCTGAGTGCGTGCATTATGTGGCGGATCCTGGCACCTGACAGGCAAGTTGACTGTTACTTTCTCCTTATTCAACCTAGTGAGTGGGACATCAGTGTGCCTCACTATTGAGACACCTATGACTAGTGTGTTGAGCATGCTGTTTTGCCTTATGGGCTTTGAGTGGCACACTGTTTAAGAGAGTTATGTGTCTCGTGATTAATGTTGTGGTGGCTGAGTGCATTTCTGCCTTGGAGGTCTCTGCTATTTGGGCAGATTTTTATTGAGAGCCTCCGTGAAGGTGGGTGTGTGGTTTGTGTTTTTATGTGAAGGCAGTGCTCCTGTGTGTTCTAGAGGGCTATGGGTTCCATGTGGTGTGGTGCAAGTGTTGACCTTTTCCTCTTGACCAGCTATTCTGGTCTTGGCTGGAGATTGCATGGTTTCCAGCTTGGATATACAAGTGCATCTCTCGCAAGTCTGAGTGTTGGGAGGTAAGAGGAGAGGGTTGTCAGTGTACATGAGGCAGTTGCTACATTGCCTTAGGATGCCCAAGCTCACCAGGTTAATAGGAGAAAGCACAGGGAACTGACCTTTAGACATGCCTGGAGGGGTGGGCATTAATAAGTACTGGAGCTGTTTCCTTTTAGAACGTTTAGTGCTACAATAATTGCTACAAGAAGTTTGGTAAAGTACTAGACTAATAAGCTAGTAAAAGTGCAGGAAAGGAGAGAACTATCAGATCTAAGGGAAAAATTGAAGGGCAGACTTTTGGCACTACTTCTCAGAAGCTTACAAACAGCCCTGGATACAGCAAATCTGTTATTTGGACTACACTTTTTTTTTTTTTTAAATAAGATAGGGCTATCCTCAGAATTAATCCATCCTTCATGCCTAAAGTGGTTAATGAGCTCTCTTTCAGCCAGAGTATCAATCTCCCTACATTTTTCACCACCCCTGAAAAGAGGGAGGTAAAGAATTTGGGACTGTGTTCACAGACAATTTAGGTTTTGTCTTGACAACACCAAGTCCTTCAGAAAAATGAGATCAACTTTTTAATTTAATTTCTGGACAAGAAGTTGGGTCTTAACTGTCTCCAAACATCCAATTTCCAAATGAATCTCTTATGCCATCTCCTTTTGCTATTCTTACAACAAAAATGTGCTTCCAGGTGTGGATAAGGTCCACTCTACCAGAGTTTTAACTTCTGTGGGTGGGTTAAGAGATACAGACTCCAGATCTATTTTAAAAACAGCTACTTGGTCTTCCATACATAACTTTACCAAACATTACAAATTAATGCCCTTTCTAAAGATAGAACTGGATTTGCTAAGTCCGTCTTATAAGGAATTTTAGGTTTCAGCTCAAATCTTCATTCCATTCACCGCTTGAGACTCTTCCCACTTGTTAGTAAAAATACTGCAACAGTGATAACAGGAAGAACATAATACAGTTGTGGAAGAATTTGCCATAACAGATGTCTGGCTGGTCACTGTTGTAGTACTGCATCACTCCCTCCTTCCCCTCTTTTTTCCTGGTTTCTGTTATTCACTGACACGGTATCCTTTTCCTCTGGCCTCATCCGATGTAATCACCATGGGTCCTGGATCTGCTTCCTGATCTAATTTCTCACCCCTATGGCAAGCCCCACCTGGACATTAAATCCCTCAAATCTTACCACTTGGTTTGTCCACTTCCATTGATGGTTGTAAATTCTGGGCTATCCTCCAAACTTGTTCAAATTCTCATATCTTCTCAAAAGCTTTCCATTAGGAATACATACAAGAGTTAAGTGAAAAGGGTTCAGTATTTGGGCAAATTATAAAGGTTTGGATTATTTTTCTGTACCCTTAAATTCCATTTTTGATTTCCTGTTGGGTCTCTTTCTTTCAGCAGCTAGTTATTCTACAGTCAAGGTACAACTGACTGCCATTTCTAACCTCATATGGGAGAATAACATGCTCCCTTTGTTTTATTAAGACTTTCAAATGTATTTATTGAGCTTTTCTCTTGAATCCTGTTCCTGCTTTGGGACATCACAATCTTATACAAAGCATGACTAAGGCTCCACTTAAAGCTGCAGCTTCTGCAGATTTATAATTTCTGCTGTGGAAAACATTCTTGGCAGTGGTTACCTCTACCAGGAGAATTTCTGAATAGCAAACAACCATATTAGATTTTTCAAAAGATTAGAGTTTCCCTCAACTAATCCAGCCTTACTCCCAAGGTGGCATCAGAGACTAAATTAAACCAGTCTATATATTTCTTTCCTAATTTTCCAAATAAAGAGGAATATCTCCTTCATTCCTTGGATGTTCACAGTCAGCTTACATTTTATTCACACCATAAGAAAATAGTTTAGGAAAAGTTATCAGCTCTTCATTTCCTTTTCTAAGGCAAGATTGGGTAGAATGTGCCTAAGGTTACCCTGTCCAGGTGGCTATCAGACTGCATTGCTTTTGTCCACCAGGCTAATGAATTTTCACTGTCTTCTAAGCCAAAGATGCATTCTATAAGAATGGTGGTAACTTCTGCAGCGTTCTTTAACCATGTTCCTTTAGATGACATAAGTGAAACAGCCACATAGTCTAAATTACATACATTTGTTTCTCAATACAAACTAGACCTGCAGTCCCAGTCAGGAGTTGCTTTTGGATTTACCATTCACCAGAATATCCTTCCATCATGTCACCTGGGAATTTTCTAGCTGGGGACTCTACAATAAACTGAGGTGGACAGAAAGGACATCAAATATGAAAGTTATGTATTTAACATAGCACTAGATAGTGTTGTCTTCTGTCCTTATCATTCCCATTCCCAACCCCCCTTCCAAACTCTTACTCTTACTGGAGCACACTGGACCTTTTTAAAACTCTTTCTTTGTTGCATTCCTGTGGTTACATTTTTTTTTTCTAAGTAGTATCCTGTTCATATTTCGATTTCATAGTAATACACTAGGGAGCGAACTCAATCCAAGGGTAGAGTGGTTGGGGTGGAGTTTGAGCCCAAGTCGAAAGTTTCCAGCCACAGATCTGATAATCCATGAGTGATTAGGTTGCCACCCGTCCCGCTGTCAGTGGGGCACTCACAGGTTGAGATGCCTCATCCCATTGCCCGCTGTACAAAGCAGTGGGACTTGAAAAGTCCTGCTTTTCAATCACACTGAATTGCCATGGAAAAACCGCAGTTACTTCTGGCTTTTTCATGGCAATTCAGTGACGTCACCAACCCGAACCTGCAGGCAAAGCTGCTGCCTGTTAGGTCCGGGTGCTTTAATTCACGCAGCAATTGGCTGCAGTTTATGAAAGAGATAGGGATTGGGGTAGGAAGAGCCCTGCAATGATTGTGGTTGTAGGAGGAGCACTTTGTTTTATGCGCTTCTACAACCGCTAAAAAAAATGACCGAGATTTTTTTTTCTCTAATGAGCCAGCAAGCCATCCGTTCAGCCAACCAGTCAGCCAACCAGTCAGCCAGCCATCCATCCATTCATCCAGCCATCCATCCAGCCATTCATGCAGCCAGCCATCCATCTATCAGGCCATCCATCCAGCTGCTACTCCCACCAAGCAGCTAACCACTCCGGCAGCCAGCCATTGTACCCATAACAGTATCTCTTCACCGCTCCTGTGGTGACATCATGGTAGAGGGTGTGGCCAGTATCATATTGGCCACACACCCCACGTCCCAATTTGGGCCGCTTAAAAGGTGGCAACCCTAATGAGTGAGAGAGGACAGAAAAACATCATAATATCTAAAATTATCTTAGAACTTACTATACATGTTTACATTCTAGTAAATTTCACAGTTGCAGTCCTAACTCTTTGGATATACTGCCTGCAGGTAGTCCAGAGCTAGCCAGTCTTCCAGAGTTCTACACTCCACCAGGGCTCCAACCGACATGGGAATTTTTAGAGTACAAAGAGTGCTTCAGCTATTACCATCTTCAATTTTTTTTAGTTCTTTCTTGCCCCGGCAGAACCAAAGATGAAGAATCATGGTCCCAGAGTATGGTGTACCATGTGAAAATGACACCCCTAGTAGGGTCCAACAACCCAAGATATGCCAATACTCCAACAGGAGGCTAACAAAACAAATTAAGGCCTAGCAGGGTAAAGGGGGGATGCAACCCCCAACCCCAGAATAATACCAGGAAAAAGTAGAAAGTTCTTAACAAAGCTATACTACAACTGGCATAGTATTCACTGCTTCAGTCCTTACATTTGTGAACTTTCTCAAAGTGATGAGAACTGTGGTGATGGATGAGATATTTTGCAGGATAACTGAAGCTCTAGACGCAGCCTGCAAGATGAAATACTTTGAAAAGGTGTACACAGCTGCTTCATAAATGGCCTGGGCAGCGAATCCTGTAAGGAAGGCTGTGGTGGCAGCTGTGCATCTAGTGTAATGTGTTCTAATGTACCGTGGGACTTGTTTCCTATGGTACTGATGACTAAATGTACTGAGGTGCCCCAGCTACTTATGAGTTTAACAAGTTTACCCCCCTTTTCTTTTGCAGTGGACAGACGGAGCTGATCTGTTTTCCTCAAATCTTTGGTTCTGTGTAGGTGGAATTTCTGCTGTCTATGCACACCGAAAAGAATGCAGGGCCCTTTACCATGAGTTTTAAGGCTTAGGGGAAAAGCAAATGGAAGTTAAATGGTGTGGTTTAAGCTCAGTTCAGCAACCACTCTAGGCATAAAGAAAGTATTCATTTGTAGCGCCCCTGGAACATCAGGAAAGGGCTTGCAGTTCAGTTTAGCAGAGATTGCTGCCACCGAAAAAGGAAATGAATAGAAAAAGAGGCTACTGGTTAAGAAGGGGGCAGGGTCAACTTTTCTAGCTCATAGTTGAGGTCCCATGGTGACGCAGTTTGTCTATTGGGTAGCCTACGACAGATAACTCTCCTTAGGATTTGTTTAAATGAAGGTCTAGAGTATAGAGGGGATTCCAAAGGTAGACAAGCTAACATACGAGAAGCATGTACCTTAACAGATGTTAGAGCTAAACTTGATCTGTAGAGGTCTGACAAGAATTTCAGGCCCAATGCCACCTTAGCCTTCCTGGGGTTAAGGTCGTTGGATTGGCACCAGAAGAATCCTTTTCACTCGGCTAGGTATAGTTTACTTGTTGGGGGGGGGGGGTCCTGGCATCTTTCCTAATGTTGAATATGTTTGCCTTACTGGGATTAGTGTGAGATCTTTCAGGCTGTCAACCTCAGTGTGGTTGGGAGTGTAGCAGAGACCCTTTAATCTGCTTTAGAAAAGTCCACTCATTGAGAAAACACACCATGATTTCCTCTTGTCAAGTTGTATAAGAGAGGGTACCAATGTGGTCTTATCCAAAAAGGAGCAATGAGGATAATTTTTGGCTTCTACTCCTCTAGCTTTTTTCAGTACCCTGGAAGAGAGAGAATACAGAAACAGATCTATTCAATAAGGGGAGAAGGCATCTGTCCTCTGGCTACATTGAACTGCTAACCTTGAGCTCAACTGTCTCAGATGTCTACACAGATGAGAAGCAAATAGTTCTATTTCATTTACCAATCTGCTAGTGATGTCTAGGAAAGTTAACCTATGTGGCATCCATTCATGGGGATGAGTGGTTGTACTCAGTGTCTGCTATCACATTTTGTTCTGAAGGAATACACATGGCCTTAAGGGATATTCTCTTCTGTGCTGCAATCTCCCAAGTTTGTATGACTAGTACGCACAATAAACAGAGCAGAGTCCATCCTTGTTTAAGTACCACATCACTGTGGTGGTGTCTGCCTGCACTTACAGGGCCCCTCCCCTTGCATGTCAGGAAGAAAGGATTTTAATGTCAGAAGGAGTGCTATAATTTCCTTGATGTTTGTGTGCTTCTTTCTCATACTGTCTTTTCATGTCCCATGCAATCGAAGGTCCCTTGTATGAGCCCTGTGTTGTGTCTGAGGAGTCTGAATTAAGAGCATTGGTGGTTTCAGGGACCAAAAGAGCATTCCCTTGTTTAAGGCATGTTGCAGGGAAATACTGGTTTCTAACAGAGTCCACTTGTTTTTCAAGTACTGTTTGATTCCTCATGTGCAGGTATTATGCCAAGGGCACCATCAACATGCACACTGCTGCTGTTCAGGTCTTATAAATTGCTTGGCTGTGATCTTTTTGGCTGGAGCTGGTGACCAATTCTGTTAACATCTCAAGTTTGTACCAAGGGGGAGTAGTGTGCATATATGATCATAGAAAGATCACTCGGAGGGAAATCAAACAAAATTTCTCTGTTTACTGTCAGGCCCAAGTCTCTGAAGCACATTAGTCTTTACAGTGAACTTCAGGGAACTCAAAGCATCCTGGTAAGGCACTAATCTAGGCAAGTTATAGATCTAAATGCCCTTTGTTTTGTAAAAGGCCATCACTGAAGCCAAACATTTTGTAAAGATGCTGGGTGCAGTGGACAACTGAAACAACAAGGCAGTGAACTGATAAAGCTCTCACATTATTGTGAACCTTGTGAATTTTTGCTTCTTTTGCTTATGGAGATATGGAGGTAAGTGTTCAAGTCTAGGGTTTCCACGCATGCTCCTGGAAGTTTAAGTGATAACAGTCATTGCAAAGTGAGCACCTTGAATCTGGGTACTTAAAGGAAGTGGTTTAGAGCCTTCTTAGATGGGCCTCCAAAATCCTCCTTCCTTGAAACCAGGGAACACTGTAGAGAAAATCCTGTGCTTTCCTACCCTAAGAGCACTTTATTCTGTGTCTCCTCTCTTGCATATCTTTTAGTACCTGCGGGATGAGCTGAATTAATCTTTTGTGTGTGATACCTTTTTCAACTGAGGTCTTCTAAGATATTGAAGCCTGTATTCATTTTCAATATGCCTAGCACTCATCTGTCCTGAGTGACTTCTTTCCAAATGACTACAAAAGCAGACAAGTGCCTTCCAAGTTTTGGAGAAAGCAACCTAGGGGTAACTCGCCATACCAAATCCTAGTGTCCAGATCGTGAAACTAGGAGAAAGAGCCAAAGCATGGGTTCTAAAAGCCAACGTCCATTTTGGCTCAATTGTCCAACTCAAAACAAGTAACCTGTGTAGATACTTTGTGCAAATCACGTTTCAAAATTTTTGATTTGCTAAAAAATACATCACAGGTACAAAGAAAATGTTACAAGCAAAATCAGCATATGCATGCACTCAAGTAATTGGGTGGAATGCGCTCCTTAAATCTCAGTTCAGGTATAAGCAAAACAAACAACCAAAACCTTAATTCTCAGTTCACGTATGAGCAAAATAAACAAGCAGCATTCGGCTGGTCATGTGTGCCGAAGCAAGGTGTTCAGATGGCACCAGGAAGACACTGTCCATCCAATAAAACTTGCAGACGTACTTCAGTTCAAGAAGACGACTGATAGCATCCAAACGCTACTTAGTGGATGTTCTTCATGTTTCACTGTTGCAGTCATTACATTTGGGTTATCTGCCTGCAGGTAGCCCTCAGCCGTCCTGAATACCAGAGTCTTGGATTCCTGCATCGGATGCTTTCTTTTCCATGACATCAGGTCTTTAGGGGTATAAAACATGCAGCCGACGCCATTACATCAGTCTTTCTTACTGCACGGTGCCCGAAGCAGAGGCAGTTAGCAAGTGCTGGACGGCAGACTCCTGAAATTTTTGTTTTCGAGTTTCAGAACCGAAGTCTTCAAAAAAGCTTAGTACCCCGTTGGGGATCCTTTTTCTTGCTCTTAACCGATGTTGGTATAAGTTAACAATTGTATTACTTGTAGAGAGCAAATACCTCAAAGATTTTCATTCGTACTGCATTCCTTGTTTAGGCCCAGACCACGATGTCCCTCGCTGTCGGTTTTGTGCCTTGTTCAACCCCCAAACTATTCGTCGTTGGTCTATATTTTCAGCAAATTATTTTGGTACTCGGTATAACTATCCAGAAATGGCTTTGGTAAGCCATCCAACTACCGATATTCCAAAAAACCGCAAGGATAAAGACAGAGACAGACCGCACAGGTCCACAACTGCCAACAATGCTTCAGCTAAGCTAGTCACCAGTTTGCCGGTAGTCAGTGAGGCACTTTCGCAGCCCCTGATACCCGATACTTCAGATTCGCAGGCCTCTACTGAGACCCATTCGGAGTCCGGTATGCTGCGAGATGCTTCTTCAACTATGGAACCTGCGGATGTCTCTACCCTGGATGGGTCCGGAGCCATCTTCTTCATCCAGGCCTAAAACTCGACCCACGCCTAGAAAGCCAACATCCAAACCGCATGCTCAGGCCCATATGACTAAAAAACAAATGCTTAGAATGGCTGAAGACGTTATTACCTTAATTAGGGGGAAGCCAGCCTTCCCCCTCTAAGAGACCTAGAACTGATTTTCCTTCTGATTCTTCTGATCAGGAATCTAATATTTCAGTTTCTTCTGATTACCAGGATTTGCCCCTGTCTACCTATAAGGATTCTGATGCAAAGGATTCCATTCTGTCTGCTTTCCCTCTAGAAGATTTTTCTTTTGGTGAAATCTTGCACACTCTTAGTAAGCATTTCCGCTGGGAAAGCCAGGATTACTCTGACTCCAAAAAGAGGCTTAGAGAATTCTTACTCCTCCCTCAACACAGGCCTTTAGCTATCCCGCCTGTTTTGGACATCGTGGATGATGCTTTCTTGGAATCTAGCCTTTCCCCAGACACTTTACCTCCAGCTTCCAGAAAACCTGATAGGTATTCCAGAGTATCTGACTCTCACAAGTTCCTCTTCAAGAATTCTACTGCGGATCCAGAGACCATTTCCCAAGGACCCATAGCCGGCCTTAGGCATAGGCCAACTAGGCGGCCGCCTAGGGTGCCGCTCTATCAGGGGCACTTTTCTAGTAAACTGGATGGTGTAAATAGACCAGGATGGGGGCACCAGGTGGTGTTGGGGGGGGCACTGTGGAGCCCTTTTGCCTAGGGCACCACTTGACCTAAGGCCGATCCTGAAGGACCAAAGGGCATTAAGGCTACTGCTGCCAAAAACCCTACCCCTTCTGATAGAGATTCTAGAGCCTTGGACAGATGGGTTAAGAAGGTATATACTTCTGCTACTTTGACCAGTAGGGCTTTAAATTGCCAGTTTCATATGTTAAAGTACCAGCAGCATATTATGGGACTACTTAAACAGAAAATTATGCTGATTCCTGACTGTGCTGAACACAAAGAATTACAGGATTTAATGCATTCTGCAGAACAAGTTGGTAAACATACTTTGCAATGTGGTTTTGACTCTTTAGAAGCATTTTGCAGGGCTGCTGTTACTGGGTCTGTACTTAGAAGGCATGCTTAGCTTAAGGAGCAAAACTTGCCAGACCACGTTAAAGCTAAATTTCTGGATGCTCCCTTAAACCAAGACCGCCTGTTTGGCAGCAAAGCAGAAGTCATCCTCAAAAAGATGGAGGAAAAAGCCAAATCTATGCAAACTGTTAAAGATTTCTTGCAAGTACAGCCTCCCAGATTTAGTAGGAATTGGCCTTCAAAGAACTGGTCCTTTCCAGCCTCTTCCAGGCCTTCTTAGTCCAAACCCAGGAACAGACGACCACCTAGGTTACAATCTCAGGCTATGCACAGGCCTAAGCAGTGGGGGGCTTCCACTTCCAAAGCAAGGAGTAGGAAGACACCCCCATACAGGAAAATGGCACAATGACTTAACCTTAACCCTTCCAAGCCCTGCTCAGCTGCCTGCTCCCTTAGGAGGAAAGCTTGCCCTTCATGCAAAAAACTGGGAACTCATTACTCAGGACAAATAGGTTTTGAATATAGTCTCCCCAGGATAGATTCCACTTCCACACCCTACCAACCCCAAACGGTTGGCCAGACCTACCCCCAAATCAGTGGGCAGAGGCTTAACAGCAGGTTCTCTCTCTTCTAAGTGTCAGGGCTATTCAACATGTCCCAGCAGAAGAAAGGGACAAGGTTTTTACTCAAGACTTTTCCTGGTACCCAGAAGTGACAGCTCCTGGTGTCCTAGCCTGGACCTCTCTATTCTAAACACTTTTTTGGTAATCCCAAAATTGAAGATGCTAACACTTCAACAGCTGCTGCCTATAATAGGCAAAGATGACTGGTTGGCAACCTTAGACTTAAAGGAAGCTTACCTGCATATTCCAATAAGGGAATCTTGCAGGAAATACCTACGCTTCAGGGCAGGCTCCATGCACTTTCAGTTCAATGCACTTCCCTTTGGCTTATCTTTTTCACCCAGGGTATTCACAAAGTGTCTAGCTCCAGCCATTGCATTTTGCAGGCACAGAAATATTCAAATATACCCATACTTGGACGATTGTCTGATTCAGGCAGAAAGCCAGGAATTGCTATTAAAACATCTGGCATTTCGTAAAGAAACTTCTAAACTCACTGGGGTACACCATAAATGAAAAGAAATCTCACCTAGCACCCTGCCAACAAATTGTATTCCTGGGAGCAACCTGAATACAACTTCCCAGATGGCTTTCATCACTCCAGAGAAACAAGTTTATTTGACAACCTACTTCAAACTACTGGCCACAAAGACCCAGCTATGTGCAAGGAAAATTCTGCAAGCCCTGGGGTTCATGGCCTCTTGCATTCTACTAATTCCATATGCAAGACTGCATATGAGGAAACTACAATGGTATCTAAAAAGCCTATGGTGTCAACATTCTCAGGACCTGGAATCAATGATTCCTATCATTCCTTGTATAAAGACAGAGTTCCTTTGGTGGGCAGAGGCCTGCTACCAAAACAAGGGGCTCCCTTTCACTCTACGCCCTGCCACCCAAACCCTAACAACAGACGCATCAGACTATGCATGGGGGGGGGCTCACTTGGCAGGGCAGTGCATTCAGGGCAAATGGAACCCAAGACATGCACCTGCATATCAACCAAAAAGAAATGTTAGCTGTAGAGAATTCCCTGACAGCCTTCAAGGACCACATTCTTCCAGGACAATTATTGGTAAAGACAGACAACACCACAGTTATGTGGTACATAAACAAGCAGGGGGGAACCCACTTGTACCTTCTCTGCAGACTAGCCATGGCTCTGTGGAACACAGTCTTGAGCTACCAAGTGCATTTACAGGTTCAATTCCTGCCAGGCAAGCTAAATTCTCTGGCAGATGACCTAAGCAGAAATCTCATGGACCCACACAAATGGAAAATGGAACCAAAAATGTTCAACCTCTTGAGGAACAAATGGGGGATTCCAGAGATAGACCTGTTTGCCTCCCCTCAGAACTACCAATTAGACAAATTCTGCACAAGGACTCCCCACAGTCAAACTTGGAAAGTGGATGCCCTGTCCTTTACCTGGGAAAGCCTCAGTTTATGCCTCCCCCCTCTACCTCTCCTCTTGAAGGTTCTGCTAAAGATCAAATAGGACAAGCCAAAGACAATACTGATTGCACCAGATGGGCCATGCCAGCACTGGTACCCCCTCTTGTGCAGTATGACACTGCTGGAACCATGGCACCTGCCTCAGGACCCTTCCCTGCTGTCCCAGCAGGTGGGCCAGATTCTGCACCCTCAGCTTCAAACCCTGAACCTTGCAGCCTGGTTAATTCCTTGAGCTCTCCAATAGCATCTTTCAGTAAGCAGGTGCTAGATGTCATTCTGATGGCAAGGAGGCCTAGTACTAGAAAATCCTATGCTGAAAAGTGGAAAATATACTGTTTCTGGAGCCAGACTCAGGGGATGGGCACAACAGTGCCCATCTTACCTCACATACTTCAGTACTTAACAGAAATGCTCCACAAGTGTCTATCCTTCTCGTCTATAAAAATTCATGCCTCTGCCATTTTAGCACATTATAACACTGAACCACCCCTCTTCTCTCACCCCCTGCTAAAGCAATTCCTCAGAGGGGCCAAGAATTTAAGACCCCCCCAGGAGAGCCCCTACTCCAGCCTGGGACCTTAACTTTGTATTGGAAAAGCTCACTCTCCCTCCTTTTGAGCCAGCTGCATCTGCAGAGTTAAAATTCCTTTCGTGGACAACAGCCTTCCTTCTAGCCGTCACTTCAGCAAGAAGAGTGTCTGAATTACAGGCCCTCATGGCAGTGGAGCCCTTCATTATCTTCCATGCAGACAGGGTTTCCTCTCAGGACCAATCCTTCCTTTATGCCCAAGGTGGTGTCTAGTGTGGCCCTAAATCAGTCCATTCATTTGCCTACCTTTTTTCCTGAATCCACAAAACAAAGGAGAACGAATACTGCACTCTTTGGATGTGCACAGACAACTTAGATTTTATTTAGACAGGACTAAACCTCTCAGAAAATCTGAACAGCTGCTAGTTGGCTTTGCTGCAGGGGCAGAGGGGAAGGCCATTTCAAAGCAAACCATTTCTAAATGGATAGCCAATTGCATTCACTTCTGCTATAAGCACCATGGAAAACCTCCCCCACAGGGGATAAGATCACATTCTACCAGTGCTGCATCTACCTCTACAGCCTTTCTCAGAGGAGTTCCTACCAGGGACATACTAGAAGCTGCTACTTGGAGCTCTGTACATACCTTCACCAAGCATTACCACATGCCTATTTTTTTCCAAATCCAAAGCTGGTTTTGCCACTGCAGTCTTGCAGGGCTTAACAGCTGGCCCTAATAATCTCTTAACTTCCTCAGCATTGGGAATCAACCCAAATGTAATGACTGCAACAGTAAAACACGAAGAACGTAGTACAGTTGTGTACACGTACCATAAATGTAGATGTTCGAGTGTATTCACTGTTGCAGTCCTGGTTACCCTTCCTCAAGCCCCCTGATTTCTCTTGGCTCTACCTTTCCTTCTTGTTTGGTGTATTTAAGCTTTCTGGTGGATTTGCTTTTTGATGGAGGTGTACCATAATATATAACTGCTTCCCATTATGGGGACACTTGACATCTGGGGCAAGAAAAACTGATGTAATGGCATCGGCTGCATGTTTTATACCTCTGATGACCTGACATCATGGAAGAAGAGACAGCATCCAACGCAGGAATCCAAGACTCTGGTATTCAGGCCGGCTGAGGGCTACCTGCAGGCAGATAACCCAAATGTAATGACTGCAACAGTGAATACACTTGAACATCTACATTTATGGTAAGTGTACACAACTGTACTTTCTGAACAGGAGAGGACAGCAGTTGTGTGCACTTTTTCTCACTAAATCTTTCTTTCTTTGTCATTTGTAGTATGACTCCTGGGAGGAGCTGAAAAGTACAGTTGTGTACACTTACCATAAATATAGATGTTCAAGTGCATTCACTGTTGCAGTCATTACATTTGGGTTATCTGCTTGCAGGTTACCCTCAGTGGGCCTGATTAACAAAGTCTTTGGTCCTGCATTGGTTGCTGTCCCTTCTTCCATGACGTCTGGTTGTCAGGGGTATAAAACATGCAGCCGACGCCATTACATCAGTTTTTCTTGCCCTAGATGTCAGATACCCCCTAATGGGAAGCAAGTAAACATAAAAACACAAAGATATACCTCCAACAAAAAAGCAAATACACCAAAAAGGCTTTTAAGCATAGTAAAGGAAAGTAGAGGTATAACCAAAAGAAGTTAGGGGGCTGGAGGGAGGGTAACCAGGGCTACAACAGTGAATACACACTAACATCTACATTTATGGTGAGTGTACACAACTGTACTATGTTCTTCGTATTTCACTGTTGCAGTCATTACATTTGGGTAGATTCCCAAAGCTATGGTTGGGAGGAGGAGTTTAGATAGCATTAGGGCCAGCTATAAGGCCCTGCAAGACTGCAGTGGCAAAGCCAGCTCTAGATTTAGAGAAAATTGGCAAATGATAATGCTTGGTGAAAGTATGTACATAACTCCAGGTAGCAGCTTGTATTATGTCTTTGGTAGGGACGCCTCTGAGAAAGGCTGTAGAGGTAGATGCAGCCCTGGTGGAGTGAGGTCTGATCCCCTGGGGGGATAGGTTTTCCATGGTGCTTATAGCAGAAATGAATGCAATGGCTCATCTATTTAGAAATGGTTTGCTTTGAAATAGCATTCCCCTCTGCCCCTGCAGCAAATGCTAGCAGTTGTTCAGATTTACTTTGAGGTTTAGTCCTGTCCAAGTAGAATCTAAGTTGTCTGTGCACATCTAAGGAATGCAGTATCCGTTCCCCTTTATTCTGTGGATTGGGAAAGAAGGCTGGCAAATGAATGGACTGATTAAGAGCCACACTGGATACCACCTTGGGCATGAAGGATGGACTGATTCTGAGGGACACCCTGTCCGCATGAAAGATGATGAAAGGCTCCATTGCCATAAGTGCCTGTAATTCAGATACCCTTCTAGCTGAAGTGATTGCTAAAAGGAAAGCTGTCTTCCAAGAAAGAAATTTTAAGTCTGCAGTAGCAGCTGGCTCGAAAGGAGGTAGAGTGAGTTTCTCCAAGACAAAGTTAAGGTCCCAGGCTGGGGTTGGAGCTCTCCTGGGTGGTCTCAAAATTTTGGCCCCTCTGAGTAACTCCTTGAGCAGTGGATGAGAGAAGAGGGGAGGTTCTGTGTTATAATGAGCTGAAATGGCTGAGGCGTGGATTTTAATGGAAGAAAAAGACAGGCCCTTGTCAAGCATCTCAGTTAAGTATTGTAAAATCTGAGGTAAATTGGACGCTGCTATGCTCATCCCTTGAGATTGGTTCCAGGCACAGAATCTTTTCCATTTTTCAGCATAAGATTTTCTAGTACTAGGCCTCCATGCCTCTATGATGATATCCATCACAGGTTTGCTGAGGAATGGTAAAGGACAGATTAAGTAATTAGCCAGGCTGCAAGGTTCAGTGTTGAAAGCTGAGGGTGCAGAATCTGGTTCTCCTGCTGAGACAGCAGGGAAGGAGTCTGAAGCAGCTGCCATGGAGATAACCGTGACACACTGCGCAGGAGGGGTACACCAGTGTTGGTGCGGCCAGTCTGGAGCAATCAAAATCATCCTTGGTTTGTTCTGTTTGACTTTTAGTAGTACTTTGGAGAGCAGAGGCATAGACTGAAAGTTTTTTCAAGCTGAAGGACAGAGCATTCACTTTCCAGGCTTGTTTGAGGGGAGTCCTTGTGCAAAATTTTTCCAATTGGTAGTTCCGGGGAGAGGCAAACAGGTCTATATCTGGGCTCCCCCATTTGCTTGTCAACATGTTGAAAATCCTTGGTTCCAATTTCCACTCGTGTGGGTCCATGAGGTTTCTGCTTAGTCCGTCTGCCAGTGTATTTAATTTTCCTGGCAGGAATTGAGCTTGTAGGTGCACTTGGTAGCTCAAGGCTGTGTTCCGCAATGCCATGGCTAGTCTGCAGAGGGGGTAAGAATGTGTACCCCCCTACTTATGTACCACATGACAGTGGTGTTGTCCGTCTTTACCATTATTTGTCCTGGAAGAATGCGGTCCGTGAAGGCTGTCAGAGCATTCTGTACAGCTAACATTTATTTTTGATTGATATGCAGGTGCATTTGACTTGGGTTCCATTTGCCCTGAATGCACTTCCCTGCCAGGTGAGCCCCCCATGCATAGTCTGATGCATCTGTTTTTAGGGTTTGGGCGGCAGGGGGTGGTGAGAAAGGTAGTCCCTTGTTTTGGTGGCAGGCCTCTGCCCACCAAAGGAACTGTAGGCGTAGGCAAGGTTTGATAGGAATCATTGTTTATAGGTTTTGAGAATGCTGACACCATAGGCTTTTTAGATACCACTGTAGTTTCCTCATATGCAGTCTTGCATATGGAATTAGGAGAATGCAGGAGGCCATGAACCCCAAAGGCTTGCAGTATTTGTCTTACAGATAGCAGGGTTTTTGTGGCCACTTTTTTGAAGTAGGTTGTCAAATGAATTTGCTTTTCTGGCGTGAGGTAAGCCATCTGGGAAGTTGTATTCAAGCTTGCTCCCAGGAATATAATTTGTTGACAGGGTACCAGGTGTGAGTTCTTTTCATCTATAGTGTACTCCAGACGAGTTAGAACCCTTTTTTCAAAAGCCTGATGATTCAAAAGTATGTCCTGGCTTTTGGCCAGAATTAGACAATCGTCCAGATATGGGTATATTTGAATATTTCTTTGCCTGCACAATGCAATAACTGGAGAAAGGCACTTTGTGAATACCCTGGGCACAGTAGATAAGTCAAAGGGCAGTGCAGAGAACTGATAGTGCGTGTAGCCTGCTTTGAAGCATAGGTATCTTCTGCAAGATTCCTTGATTGGAATGTGCAGGTATGTTTATTTTAAATCTAGTGTTGCCAACCATGCATCTTTGCCTAGCATAGGAAGTAATTGGTGAAGAGTCAGTAACTTGAATTTTGGAATCTCCAAAAAGGTGTTTAGAGTAAACAGGCCCAGGATAGGACGCCATGAATTGTCTTTTCTGCATACCAGGAAAAGTCTTGAGTAGAAACCTTGTCCTTTTTCTTCTTCTGGTACCAGTTGAATAGCCCCATGCTTAAGAGAGAAAGTACTTGTTTTTGGGCCTCTGCCCACTGATTTGGGGATAGGTCCGGCCACCCACTTGGTGTTGGCAGCATGTGGAAGTGAAATCTGTATCCCTGGAACACTATATTTAAAACCCATTTGTCCTGGGTAAAGAGTTCTCAATTCTTTGCATGAAGAGCGATCTTTCCCCCCAAAGGGGCAGTCAGATAAGTGCGTGGAAATTTTAAAAGGAAGTCATTGAGACAGTTTACCATAGGGGGGAGTCTTATTATTCCCAGACTTGGAAGTGGAGGCCCCACTGCTTAGTTCTGTGAGTCCCTTGGACTGACACCTGGGGTTTTTGCTGTGTCTGGGTTTGGCTTGAGAAGACCTGGAAGGGGCTGGAAAGGACAAATTCTTAGAGGGCCAGTGCCTACTAAATCTAGGAGGCTGAACTTGTAAAAAATCTTTAACAGTTTGCATAGATTTGGCTTTATCTTCCATCTTTTTAAAAACTTCCTCAGCCTTGTTGCCAAACAGGCGGTCCTGATTTAAAGGAGCATCCAACAATTTAGCTTTAACATGATCAGGCAAAGATTGCTCCTTAAGCCAAGCATGCCTTCTGAGCACAGACCCAGTAACAGCAGCCCTGCAAGAGGCCTCTAATGAATCAAAACCACATTGCAAAGTATGTTTTCCAACTTGTTCAGCAGAATGCATTAAATCCTGTAATTCTTTATTTTCCACACAGTCAGGAATCAACATAATTTTCTGTTTAAGCAACCCAATAACATGCTGCTGATATTTTAACATTTGAAACTGGCAGTTTAAAGCCCTAATGGCCAAGGTTGCAGAAGTGTAAACCTTTTTACCCATCTATCCAGCACCCTGCAGTCTCTATCAGAAGGGGTAGGAATTTTAGCAGTAGAAGCCATAATGCCCTTGGAGCCCTGTGAAATAGTCTCTGGATCTGCAATAGGATTTTTGAAAAGGAACTTATGGGACTCAGGGACCCTGTAGTATCGATCAGGTTTTCTGGGAGCAGGAGGCAGGGAATCAGGGACAAACTAGATTCCGAGAAAGCATCAACAATGTCTAGTACAGGAGGAATACCTAAAGGCCTATGCTGAGGTAGGAGAAGGAAATCCCTAAGCCTCTTTTTTGAATCAGAAAAACCCTGGCTTTCCCAGTGGAAATGCTCCCTTAGAGTATGTAAGTTTTCCCCAAAAGAAAAATCCTCAGGAGGGGAAGCAGAGGGAATAGAGTCCTCTGCATCAGAATCCTCATAAGTAGGTAAGGACAAATCCAGGTCATCAGAAGAGTCAGAAAAAACAGAATCCTGATCAGAAGATTCATAATCAACCTCAGTCCTGGGCCTCTTAGAAGGGGGGGGGGGGTTGGCTACCCCTGATTAGAGTTATTAGATCTTCAGCCATTCTTATCATTTGTTTTTTAGGCATAGAGGCCTGAACATGTGGCCTGGGCATCGTTTTTTTAGACATGGATCGAGATTTACGCCTAAGTAATGAAGGAGGCGTTGATTTAATATGCAAGTTCGTAGGCCTGAATACACCCTCACACCCTCAGAAGCCAGTGCCTGCACAGTGGCTCCGGACCATTCCAAGGTAGAGACATCTGTGGGTTCCATAGTTGAAGCATCTCGTGGCATACCGGACTCTGAATGGGTCTCAGTAGAGGCCTGTGAATCAGAAGTAGTGGGTATCAGGGGCTGCGAAAGCGCCTCACTGAGTACCAGTGGACTGGCGACTGGCTTAGCAGAAGCGTCATCAGCAGTTTTGGACCTTGACGGCCTGTCTCTGTCTTTATCTTTGCGTTTTTTCGGAATCCCGGGAGTCGGATGGCTAACCGACGACATTTTTGGATAATTAAACAGAGAACCAAAATATTTAGAGGCAAAAATGTACCAACGACAGATAGTGCACTGATTAAATAAAGCACAAAACTGACATCAAGGTACGTCGTGGACAGGACCTAGGCAAGGAATGCAGTACGAATGGAAATCTTTACGCAGTATTTGCTTTCCACAAGTAATGCAATTATTAACTTTTACTGACATCAGTAAGGAGCAAGAAAAAGTTTTCCCAATGGAGTACTTGGCTTTAGTTGAAGACTTCGGTTCTGAAACTCGAAAATGAAAATTTCAGGAGTCGGCCGACCAGCACTTGCAAACTGCTTCTGCTTCGGGCACCGCACAGCAAGAAAGGCTGATGTAATGGTGTTGGCTGCATGTTTTATACCCCTGACAACCTGAAGTCATGGAAGAAGGGACAGCAACCGATGCAGGACCCAAGACTTTGTTAATCAGGCCCAAGAAGGGAGCCACTTTTGAGATTTTAAGTATTTTTTCTCTGTTTATTTGCTAAGTTTTTCTGCATAGTTGCCTAGTTTGAGCATTTTCTGGCTTGTTAAACTTGATTTCTGCATTAGTAGCTGTATTTAGAGCACAACCAAAAGCTGTTTACTGAATTTCCTGTTTGCACTTAATTTTAAAATCGTTTTTCTCAAAACTTGCATATTTTCTGTCTTTGACCTAGCACTCTTGTGTGGGGTCATTTACTGCACTGTTATAACTTGATATTACTTGTGAACCTCTGCTATCTCTGAAAAAACAAAAACAAAAAAAAAACTTGCTTTTTTCCCACTTTTCTGAGATTTAAAAAAGTTCAGTTACAGGCTTGCTGTTCTTGAACTGTTTGTAAGTTTCTGTGAGGCCATTTTTGCTTGGGCTAAAGGAAAGTCTCTCTGTTGATCAGTGGCAGTGAAAAACATTGAGCAGCTTCCCTGCCCCCCGTGGGAGTGGTTACTGACTTGAAACTGTAGCTTTATTGGCCATATTGGGTCAATTCCTGGCTCTTTCCAGCCCCTGCTATCAAGCGTGCTTTAGCGCGGAGTTGCCACTAGAGCAGCATCGGGCAGCGCCGGCTTAACAAGGTTAAACTTTTTCTGGCTCCATAAAGTCTGTTCTTCATTTTTTCCCTTATAACTGCTCTACTAGTAATCTAAACAGTATATCCCTTAACTAAAAAGCGCAGCACTTGATCCTAAAAAGCTTTTTTTTTCCCTCCAAAAAAAAAAAAAAAAAGCTCAGCACTTGTCTTAAAAGCATCTTCTTTTCAGGCTTAGCACTTCTGTATTATACAAAGTCCCTCACTAGCGAACCCCCCCCCCAGGAGTACCCACTTCCTTACTAAGTCCTCTCTTATTCAGTTACACCCCTAACTTCTTAATTTCTCTAGCATGTCGAAGGGCCAGATGCTGGCATCCTCTCCTGTCCAGTTGGTGAATCTGGGAATATTGAGGCAATGTTACAATTGCCTCATGTACACAGACAACCCTCTCCTCCTCCCACATAACACAAATACTTGCGAGAGATGCGGCTATTTAGCCAAACTGGAGGCTGAGCTCTCTCAACTCAGGACTGGCAAGACCAGACAGGAGAAGGCAACTACACACACCACAAAACCAGTCTCACATAAAGCTATCACAACAATGAATCAAACACAAACACACAAAGACATACTCGGAGGCTCTGAGCAAAAATTTACCTAAACAGCAGAGGCCGCCAAAGCAGATGCCCAAGCAACCGCCACCTCATGACACACCACAGGCAACACATAAACCACAAAATCAGTGTGCAAAGCAGTCACAGCCCTTAAGGCCAAATACAACACCAAACATATTTGTCATAGGTGACTCCATAGTCAGACACACTGACGTCCCACTCACCAGGCTGAACAAGGAGAGGGTCACAGTAAGCTGCCTATCGGGCGCTAGAGTCCGCCACATAACACAAGCACTCGGGTCACTCCACAGCAAGTACAAATATGACACAGTCATTGTCCATGCTGGTGTGAACGACCGGAGACGTACCTCCCTGGACTACATGAAAAGAGACATAGAGGAGCTCTCTGATTATGTAGCCTAGGCAGGTAAGACCCTGACCCTGAGCAGCATCCTTCCTTCACCAAGAATGATGCCACAACATAGAGACAAGATTATCAGCTTTAACAAATGGCTTAATTTCTGGGGTCATTCAAAGGGGATCCAGTGTCTGTCTGCCTGGGATGACATGCTTGACAAGCCACGCTGCTTCACAACGGACGGCTTGCACCTGTCACCCCTGGGATTCCGGATATTGGCTAAGGCTCTTGCCACCCCCATAGTGCCTTTTTTAGGCAAGGCTCAAATTCTAAACCTACCACCCTAGAAAACAAAAATGGGAAGAAACTAAGGGTAATGCTGCTCAATGCCAGAAGTCTAAATCTCAAAATGCACGCACTCAAGGCCCTTCTCAGTATGGAGAACATCGATGTCTGTGCTGTGACTGAAACCTGGTTCAAGGCTCCTGAGAGCACCCCGGCACTATCAGGTTTTACCTCATATCATGCATTCCGGCCCCAAAACCCGGACCACACCACAAAAGGAGGGGGTGTATCCATAATCATCAAGGATACCCACACCTCCAGGTTGGTGGCAACGCACGAAGCATCGGAAACCATCCAGGTGCAATTAACCATAGGCAAAACTGCTCTACAATTTGTAGCATGCTACAGGCCACCCTCTCAAACTCAGGAACCCCACACAGCCTTCCTGAAGATACTGGAGGGTATAAATGTATCTCCAAACACCATTATATTGGGTGACTTCAACTACCCGAATATAGACTGGGAACATTACTCAAGCCCAAACTTTCTAGCCCAAAGGTTCCTGGAGTTCATAAATTCAAATGCCATGGAACAACTAGTCACCGTTCCCACAAGTGGAGAAAATATACTAGATCTCATCATCACAAACATGGGGACAAAATGCTCCACACCGGAAGTATATTCCTCATTGGTGAGATCAGATCATAAACTAATCTCACTGGATATCCACATCCCGCCCCCACCCCAAACAAAAAAGACCACAGTGAAGAACTTCTCTAAAGCAAACTTCACACTACTCAAGACTGGTGTATCCTTCAAGGCCCCCGAGCCAGTGGAAACCACAACCCAAGCTGGAAGCCCTTACAAATGCCTTCTCTGAACACCTCCAGGACTGCATGGATCAGGCAATCCCTAATAAAACGAAGACTCTTTCCACCAAGGGCAAACGTCCAGTCTGGTGGACCCCAGCCATAAACAAACTTGACAATAAGAGGAGAAAGCTGTTACATGATAGAGCAAAATCCATAAAGAAGACACCTTTGATCATTATTAGTAAAAAATACGAGCACTCATAAAATCATCCAAGGCCAACTTTGAGAGAAAAATTGCCATAGATTCAAAAAAGACAATCATAAGGCCTTCTTCAGCTATGTTAGAAACCTGGGTGGAAACTCCCAGATATGCTCAGAATTAGTCCAAAATGATACAAAAATCACTGAACCCACAGACATTGCCAACATACTGGCAGACAGGTTCAGTGCAAACCACCCCCTCTCCCCCAAAGGAGAGATAACTATCCCAGCAGTGCAGCCTCCCAGACATCTCCAATGCAGGTGAAAGCTGCTCTCTCTAAAGCTAAAACACAGCATCAATGGGACGGATGGTGTCCCCGGCTGTGTGCTACATGAACTCAATGAGGAACTAAACCGCACATAAGGCAGCTGTTTAATCTTAGCCTTACCACAGGATACGTGCCCAAGGAGTGGCGTGCAGCAACTGTGGTCCTACTCCACAAAGGCGGTGCCTCTGGACCCTGGTAATTACCGCCCCATAAGCTTAACAAGCCTGGTCTGCAAAGCTATGGAGAGGATCATAATGGAACTCATAAACAAAGACATAGGGGACTTGCAGACATTGGACCCAACCCAGTTTGGCTTTGTCAAGGGCAGATCATGCCTTTTGAACTTGGTCGACTTCTTCGAAACAGTCACCAAGGCCATTGATGAGGGAAAGGCAGTCCATACAGCCTACCTTGACCTTGCAAAAGCTTTCGACACAATACCCCACTCGGGTATTATAGAGAAACTTACCAGCTTAAATGTAAACCCATATGTCATAAGATGGGTTGCAAACTGGCTAAAGGACAGAACCCACAGGGTTAGAGTACCTGGCGCCATGTCAGACTCCAAGCCAGTCACAAGCGGTGTCCCACATGGCTCAGTCCTTGGCCCCCTGTTGTTCGGCATCTACTTCTCAGAAGTACAGGCAAACATAGGAGGACTATGGCTGACAAAGTTTGCAGATGACTGCAAACTGTGAGCCATAGTGGAAAGTACATCGGACACAGATATCCTTCAGAGGGGTCTCACGGAAACTGATAGCTGGTGCCAGAGCCATGGCCTGAAGTTAAATGCCAAAAAATGTATAGTCATACCCTTCGGGAAAAACAAGGTAACCCCAAGCTACCATATAGGTGGCAATCCACTAAGCACAGAAGAGGTTATCAGGGACCTGGGGACCCAGGTTGACAGTGGCCTTTCTTTTGACACTCACATTGCTAAAGTGGTTAGAAAAACCTTCTACATTGCCCACCTGATCATGAAGGGATTCACATCCAGATCAAGTGAGGTCATTGTTCCCCTGTACTCTTCACTTATCAGACCAATGATCGAGTACAATGCCCCATTCAGGATGTAGCTCACCCGACACCTGCAGCAATTGGAGAGACCCCAAAAGTTCCTCACCAAAAGGATAAAGGGACTCCAAAATCTGTCATATGCTGCCAGACTAAAGAAACTCCAGCTCTATTCAGTCGCATACCGTCTGCTCAGAGGTGACCTGTGCCTGACATACAAGGCCATGTCCAACCCGGAATTAATGGACATGCTCCACCTCAAAAAATCCAAATCTACCAGATCCACTAGAGCAAGCAACTTAAACCTTAGCACGGATATAAATAGGACATGCTGGAGGGATAGATTTGTCACCCAGAGACTCCCTATGTTGTGGAATAAAATCCCGGTCCATGTGAGGCAGAGCACCTCGCTGGCTCTGTTCAAGAGAAATCTTGACCGGTGGCTGGGAGATTGTAGGTTTACCCCGGGAATCAACTCTGTGTCACTGCTGGACAGAGGCACAACAAACTAATGGGCACAGTATTTTTTAACATAAGGGGTGGCGTAAGCCACAAAACTCTGGGCTAGGCTTATAAATGCCTTAGGGCAGATAGCCTAGTATAAACCTATGAACCTATGAGGGCAACTTGCAAGCAGATAACCCAAATGTAATGACTGCAACAGTAAAACACGAAGAACATCTGCTCCCTTGTTGGAATCTAGAAACACCACATCTGGATAAGTTTCTGGTACAGGTGTTAGTAGGAATCTTTGACCCTGTAAAACTGGTCAGGTTTTCTGGGAGCAGGGGAGAATCAGGCTTCGTTCATTTAGAAACGCATCTTTTAGGGCCTTTAGCACTGGAAGGATAGCTAGTGGCCTATGTTCAGGGAGACCTATGAAGATTCTATACTTCTGCTGAGCTTCACAGTACTCCTTTGAATCCTACCTCAGAATGAAAAGACCTCTGCTGGGGAGGCAGAGAAGAAGATCTCCAACTCCACAGTTTAAGCTGATGGAAGCCTCCCCATGTATGCCAGTTCATCAGCTTCAGAGTCTAAGTTGGATTCTACCTGAGGGGAATCCATTCTCCCCATCTTAGAAATGGCTCTAGACACAAATTGAGCTTCCAGCTCAAGACTTTTGGATCTGATGCAAGTTACCCAAGTAGGAATGCTTGGCGGTTGGGCTAAGGCAAGCTGCACCTGCTTAGCTTGAAGTATCTACCACCTACCATGTTCAGACGTGGCTGACTTTGAGGTCTTGGTTTGCAGGCGGAGGTCTCAAACCTCAAGTCAGTCACTGGGGACGTCCTCTCATAGAAGTATCCTGGGAATTTCACCTTCCCCTTCTACATTCAAGATAAAGGCCTCATATGTTTTTGAGACTCAGAAGTATTGGCCCAGGAGAACATGCCAGAAACAGAAGGCATGGGTGCCAAACAAAGCAGTTGTACGAGAGGCTTCAGTCAAAACTGATTCTCAGTTCTTGCCTGCAAAAGCACTGTATCTCATATGGAATTAGCAGACCTTAGAAAGTTTTGGCCACATTCTCAGATTTCTTATATTTCTCCCTTTTTCTTTTTTATTTTTTAGGAGGAAGGCTCCCAGAGGCCTTGGACAATGCCATGCCCTCCCAAAACCAGGCTACACTACGTTTTTGGCCCAAAACACCTGCAGAAACTGTTAATGTCAGATTATCTGTGGGATGAATGATGCACAGTGCTGACATTAGTCCAGATCGTGGTCCATGCTGAGGCAAAAAGACTCTTATTACACAATCCTTATATGCTGTTTGCCACTCACTAAATTATTTACTTTAAAAGAGGACACTTCTGAACTATACTTTGAATTAAACATTAACTACAGAGAAATAACCATCAACCAAGATACAAAAGAAATCCCATTGGGGTCCTTACTTGTCCCCATGCACCAGGAAATGCATATAACCAATGCAAGATCTGAAGACGGCTTTAGCCAATGCACCTTTTAAACCACAGACATCCCCACAATGGAAAAAGGATGTCACTCGATGCCATGGGGGAAGGTGGGGCTCTGCCAGGAGTGAGCTATGTGTGAGCAGGATATCCCAAAAGTGAGGAATGCAACAGTGAATACTGTGATAGACATCATAAAGCTTTCTTTCTGCACTCTTACTAGTATCATAAAATGTATATTTTGTTTTTTTGCATGAAATGAATAGTAATGGTATTACTAGTCACCCACTTCATAAATCTTTATTTCTGCAACAGAGAGAACACTTGAGCGTAAGTCTGTTAACAAAGTTTCAAATATCACCAATATGTTTTTCACTCCGAACCTGAGTCAGAGTAGTTAATGAACTCACTACACTTTGATCCATGTTGTATGTAACTTGGTCCAACTCACAAGTTTGCCTTGTAGTTGCATGGATTGAATATTCTTGCATTTGGGCTTAGCTCTTCTATACACATTTGCTTTTCTTTCAGTGTTTCTGTACTTAGTTCAAAAGCAAATAATTCACCTTGGGCCCAAATTTTCTTTATGCAACTTCTGAATGGCATCGGCATGTAAGTTCACATCTGTCATCTCCAATCTCATGCACCTTTGCAACCATGATACATTCTGTCAACTGTGTACTGACTCTCAGTCTCACCTTAAAATGCCTCATGTTCAGCAGCCAGGAAAGCCTCAACCATTACTTCAAGCGATTCATTTCTTAAGAGAGTTTGAAGATTCATGCCATTACTTGCAACTCAGTTGTGAATATGAAATTTCTTTGGTGGCTGGATTTCCTTATTTTAATCCACTTCCATCAAGGCATGTAAATTCATTTTCAGCTTTTCCACTAAGACACACATCTCACAATGGTTTGATATTTATCCATTCATACACTGTAATGTTAACTTATGGAGTGAGCATATGTATGTTGTCTTTACAGAAGCATCAGTAAAAGCCCATTAGGTTGCTACATTTTTGAAAAAAATCCACTATGGTGACGATTGCCTTGGGGCTCTGTGCCCTCAGCAGGGCACCCCAAGGACTTCCAGTTATCATAGGAAAAAAGTAATACAACTACCAATTTTCTGGACATTTTCTTGGAAACTGCTTTATCTTCTTTTCCAGGCACAGAAAAATGCACTCAAACACACAAAAAGAGAGCTCTGTCTAATGCCCTCTGTTTCAGGCAGTATGATACTGGAGGTATCTGTGCGCACTCAGAAAATGATGTAGCCTTTCCCCAATTTCTCTGTGATTTAGGAGAAAACAGGAAGTTGGACAGTGTTTTTGTCATGCTCTCATGAAGGTGATCATTCCAGAAGGATAAGCTTGGGACTCTATCCTGCTGCTGACAAGGATGGTGACTTCTTCCCTGATTCAAAAGTTATACACA